>NW_015387097.1:186804-232870 GCF_001527695.2 Protobothrops mucrosquamatus
AAACGATGACCGAATCGGCTCCGCGCCCCCCGCGCCCCCAAACGTCCCGTATCCAGTCCGGGGCTCACCAGGAGAGGCACCCACATGGGAGTGGAACTCCGGGCCTTCGGGGAGCTTTCCAAGCTCCCCCTCTCGCCGTTTTCGGGCTCCGCATCTCGGAGCTATTTCCAGAAGACCGCCATCTCTCACGCATGCGCATAGATATTCCAATAATTGATGTTATGAGAAATCTAACAATTTAAAGCCAATTTTAGCTTTAAAAGCTTCTTTAGCAGGTAATTTTATTTTATTATATAAATCTGAGTATAATTTTAAAGATTGAAAATTTGTCTTCTCACCAACTGTATATTCTACCATTCATATCTCTAATGACTGTAAAAAAAATTCCAACATGTATGTGTGTCTCTGTGTGTCTGCATGCATGCGTACTTCAGACAGATCTTTCAACGTTTCCCAGTATTTTTACATAAATGTGTTGGCCTAAATTAAGTTTGTTATGATAAAATATTATTCAGCTCATACTTAGTTGTCAGTCCTGCCTGTTCAGGCTGGAGGTGGACATATGGTCATCTACAAACATTTTTTAATTTGTCTTTAAAATTAATCTTATATAAGTCTTATAGGCCAGGGATTTTCAACCGGTGGTACGCGTACTACCTGTGGTACTTTGCCTCATGGCAGGTGGTACATGACTGCTAGTCAAGTGTAGCAGGGGAGGGGAATGAGCCGAAGTGACCCAAGCCTGAGGGAGAGGCAGCTGCAGCTGCAGGACTGTTTGGTCTCGGCAGAAGCCCTAGGAGCCGGCAGGGCTCCAGCTGATTGGCTCTGGCTGATTGGCGCTTCCAGAAGCAGCAAGGAGCTGGAGGTGAACTGAAGAAAAAAGGGGGGGAAGAGGAGAGGCTATAAAAGGAGATGGTCTGGGCGGAAAGGGAAAAAAAGACAACAGGGAAAGGGAAGGAGAGGTCAGCTGTCAGGGAGGAAACAAAGAGACAGAGAAGAAGAAGCAGCTGTTGCTGGAAGAAAAGGTCCCCTTGTTCGTTTTCTCCAGGAGAATGCAATCAGCACTGATGAAATGAAAAGCCAGCATGTCGGAAAGGAGGTGGGTTTATTTAGTTCTGGATCAGCTGGCAGCTTGATTGGGTTACCATAAGGATTTTTGTACAGTTTTTACAGCGTTTTGTAATTCAGAGGCTCCTTTGTGTGCTTTGGTTATTGGAATATTTTAGTCTGTATTTTAGGCTAGCAATGAGTCCAAAGTGTTGACTTCCATAGGTTTAATCCTTTTAAACAAATGTAATTAGTTTTAACTCCTTATCTTGAGTCTGTATATGGCTTTTAGAAAGTTTTCTTTGAAGGTAGGCTTAATTTAAGGCTAAAGCTTTTCGCAATTGGCAGAGCCTTTCAGTCTCAGATTGCAACATTGTGACACTTGACATGCCTGAGGCAGCTTAAAGAAAAAAAAACTCTTGAGTTTATGTGTTTATTTTGTGAGCCTTTCTTGCTTTGCAGTTGATACCTGTGTCTTTAAGGGTACAGGGAAGGGATTGGGGGGGAGGTGCATTCTTACTATACTGTAGAGAGAGCTCAGAAGGGAGAGAGGAAGAAGGACCAACCAGCTAGCTCATGGGTCTACAAACTTAGCAACTAACTGACAGTTAGAACAATTAATCAGTGGAACAACCTGCCTCAAGAAGCTGTGAATGCTCCAATACTGGAAGTTTTTAAGAAGAGACTGGACAGCCATTTGTCTGAAATGGTATAGGGCAGTGATGGTGAACCTTTTAAAGACCGAGTGCCAAACTGCAACTCTGCCCCTGATTTTCACTTAAGGGGAATTTTAATCACTTCAATTAAGAAATCAGAAAGTACAAAAAGATCTATTAAAAAAATCCATAAATTCTGTCAAGTAAGTTTATTTAGCAATATTCTCAATGCCAGTCTCACAAGAGGTTGTTTTTTTTTAATAAAACCTAAGGTTTCAGGAGACTAATACAAATATTCAAAATAGTGTGAGTATCCCATATTGTCATTTTCTGGGCTTTCATTTTTATCCTCTACATTAGAGATTTCCTTTTGGATTTGTTTAAGAGTGTTATTGTAGTCTCTGTATTATTATTTTTTTAAAAAAAGAGATGGACTCTTGGAATGTTTTCAAAACCTTTAATTGACCAAGAATTTATTTTAATAAGTTGCCCAGGAGTCTTCCTCTCCTTTTCTTGAAAACACAGATGGAGATGACAAGCTAAAGACAGCAAACTAAAGCTGCAGAGGGAGGTTTCTTGGCTCTAATTCACATGTTTAGAGTAAAATAACCAGCTACATTGATAAATCACAATGTAAATACTCTTAATTTACCATTTTGATTTCATGTAATTCAAGGAGAAAATAACTAGACGAGAAAAAAGAAAAAGAAAAAAATATATGAACCACTACCAGTAAGAAGTTTGAGCTGAAAACCATAGAATAGAAATCAGTAAAAGTTAATACTGCAGAATAGTATCATGAATCATTTGGCATTTTATGTGTTTTACGTATGTGTGTATATTTACTCATCACACTATGTTGCTCAAGGACTATTATTGTTGGGAAAAAGCTTTAGAGGAAATAGTGGCCTATTTTCCATCTTGTCAGTCAAATGAAGCAAAGGTTGGCCTTTATCTAACTGATACTGACAGATAAACTTTTGATTGTTTTATCCTTTTAGCACCTTAGCATGCAATTAGTGTAGGTCTGAAATTTGTCTCATGGTATTTTTCTTTTTTGGTAAGTCTTCTATAAATCTCATCCTTGAACACTTCATAACCGTTCTCCTCCAAGAATAGACTTGGAGCAGTCCCCCAAAACCCCTGTCCAATCTATTTTAGGAACACTAGTTATCCTTTTGCTGAATTAAAACCAACATCTTTCAGCCATTAAAGGTGTTTAATTCCATGCTAGCCACCTTTAACTGCTTGCCATCACCTCTATTATGAAACTTCTCCCTATATTTTTTTCTGATATCAATACATCATCCTGGCTGTTTTAACTTTTCCTCTGTTATCCATTTAGACTCCTCCATTCTCTTTGTTCTGTGAAAATGTAAACTATCTACTCTCAGCTGTTATTAGCAACATACAGGGCTTTTTTTTGTCATAGAACGCCCAGAACGGAGTTCCGGCACCTTTTTTGGATGGAACCTTGTAGGGTAGGCAAGGCGGGTTGTATGACATGTGTGAGTTCTGGCCCCTTTTTTTTTTTTTTTTTTTTTACAAAAAAAGCACTGGCAACATATATCCCAGAAAGTTAGTACGCAGCTTGTTTGGATGTCTACATAGATACAGGAATATGTGAAGAGCCAGCAAGACCACAATTGAGCCCAAAATGTCTGTTGCTAAATGAGACAGTTGTTAAGTGAGTTTTTCCTCATTTTATGACTTTTCTTGCCACAGTTAAGTGAATCACTGCAGTTACTAAATTAGTAATCTGGTTGCTAAGTGAATCTGGCTTCTCCATTGACTTTGCTTGTCAGAAAGGTCGCAAAAGGTAATAATATGATCCTAGGACACTGCAACCATTATTAATATGAGCCAGTTGCCAAGCACCCAAATTCTGATCATGACACCCTGAAGATATTGCAACAATCATTAGTGTGAAAAACAGCCACACGTCAATCTTTCATTGCCGTTGTAACTTCAGATGGTGACTAAACAAACTGTTATAAGTTGAGGACTATCTGTAATCAACCTGTGTTTAATAACAAAATATATTAATATTTAAATTGAGAGTTCCAGGAGGCCAGTCAAATTAAACAAGTTACACAAACACTTCTAAGGATGCTTTAATTCAAAGGAACATATGAAAGTCTGCTAAGAATATCTAGCAGGTAAAATTGTACAGAATGTGAAATAATATTAAACAGCACACATGCTCCAACTCATATAATTCTAGTATATAATGAATTTTACCATGATGGGAGAACCTATCCGTTGTAGCTTCATGCTGTGTTGAAACAGGCTGCTTTTGTTCACTATGGTTATCGTATTTTCTGGCCCAAGTTCCTTCTTCTCATTTCAAAATGTTAGTTCTTTCTTCATGTATCCTTTGGATATCTAGAGATCTACAGTGGCTATGATATTTGCAAATAATGGCTATGTCAAATATTGGCTTTGTTCTTTATATTATACTATGGAATTTTCAGATGAATGTTTCACTGTATTAATGTTAATAGACTTATGACTTCATAGTAAAGTTAAATATTACAGAAAATATTATGGTCTCAGAGACAAAGTAGGGCATTATATAGTGAAACAAAAAAGCATGAGAATTGTCTGGCTGTATAATACTCATTTCAACATTAATATGAGGATTTTTTTGCATAAAGTCCAAAACCAAATAAAAGATTTTGAAGGTATAGAAGAAATACAGAAAAATAGTCACGTAATTTGTTTCTTCTTTTCTCAGAATGCAAAATGTAAACCCTAAATAAATCTTGGAAGTAAATTAGTTGATATCCACAGAAAAGTAATAGAAAGTGACAGCCTCATTTAGATTACCCTATAATGAGCATGCTGGAATGTAATCTGTCATGAATATATTCAAATGAAAGAATTTAATTAATATGAATCTTTAAGAGATGGTATATGGTTAAACTGAAACTATATTTCAAGGTTATTGACAGGACATTGAAAGTTCTATATAATACTTAGGAAAATATGTGCTGGTACCTCCTATTTATTGCATGTGTTTAAGTAGAAGATAGATAGCCATCTATCTGGGAAGTTGTAAATTGGATTCCTGCTTTAAGCAGAATTTTGATTGTATAAATGGCCCATACCAACTCACTTATTCTTTTCCTAAATAATGGTCAAAATCAAAAGAAGCACTGGTCCAATGCAGTCATTCCCTTTTGGGAATATTGAATTTAATAGAAGTGAATGAGCATTTAACTATCTTCGAAAGAGTGACCTTTGTCTTTTAAATGCAGATAGACTGCTGAATCTTGTCCTGATGTGTTTGTTTTCCTATGTTGTGCCATAGGAAGTGAAGTGGTTGTTTGGTTTCCCCAATGTACAGATCTGCACATGTTTCACTGCATTATACTGCATATACCACTTTATCAGTTTGTGTATGGGTGTTTTATCCTTGGGGTGGACAAGCTTCTGCCTTTAATGTATTTTTGGGTTTAAAGTGTGCATGTATGTTGTGTTGTTTGAGAATCCTCCTGAACTTTTCAGATATTCCTGCAACATATGGCTGACAATGTTGTTTTGTTTATTGTTCTTTGTCTGTTATGGATGAGCCTCCTGCTGGGTCTTCCTGGGGATTTGATGAAGGCCCAATTGAGATTGCCACACATTCTGAGGGCTTCCTTGATGTGTTTTAATTCTTTTTCTTTCCCACCTTTGCTGGTAGGCAGACCTTCAACTCGGTGGTGTAGGGTTCTGATAACTCCCATTTTGTGCTCCAGTAGGTGGTGAGAATCAAAATGTAAAATTCAATGTTAAGGCTTCTGTCTTCTGTCCACAGAGTTGATATATTTGGTGAACACTTCTAATTACTGTATTTTGATCTTGACCCAAACATCATCCACATACCTATACCAATTCCAGTGAAGGAGTTTAGGGCTTTGGTTCTACCTTTCCCATGTAGAGATTGGCCACAATGGGAGACAGCTTTGTTGTATTTAAAATAGGTAGTGGTCGGCAGAGGTCCAGGATGGCACATATATGGTCTGGGCTGAGGTTGGTTCTGTCACCTAACGTGCTGTCTTGTAGCAGTAATTTCTTCACTACCATGACAGCTTCAGTTGTTGGAATGTCAGTGAAGAAGCAAGTCACATCATAGGAAACAGTCTCATCTGGGTCCAGTTTTAGTTTCCAAACCTTGTTGTGAATTGTTGATGTGATAGGTGATGTTGCCGACTAAAGGAGTTAATAAGGTAGTTAGATGATATGCAACATTGTTCAAGTGTGTTCCAGATACTTCAATTTCTTTGTCCTGGGTAGACCTTAGCAGTTCTTTCATATCTATTTCTGTGAATACTTTATTTCAATTCTAAATCAACATTGATCTGTTAGCCTCTGTTCTGTTATTTCTGAAAAAATAAGTTGTATATCGACAACTGTATTATTATTATCTGTCCAGAACAATGTGAAGTCACAGCTCCCACTTCTTTAGCCAATGTTGATTTTCATAAACATTGAGTGCTTCAGAAGAATCTAGGATGTCGCAATGAATCTGCACAGTATATGTATGGATCCAAGGAGTGTGGCCTTTTGTATCTGACAGATATAATTCTGGCAATGCACAGATATTTTTAAGTGCTATCCAAGATTTTTTTGGTATGGTATTCAGTGTGCTCATAACAATTGGCCCACTATGTCTGGTTTATGCCATAATTTTTCCACTTAGACTTTCAGATCATTACATTATGGTTTGTCACAGAGTCAGATTGGATTTAGCATTTTTATTTACCTATCAAGTGCTTCCTAAAGACCTTCGATAGCCAGATGTTGTTTGATTATATTAAAAGTATCGTAGCAGCTGCTGCAAGTAAAGATGCCTTTTGCAATTGTTTGATGGCTTTTATTATTGTTATGACTGGTTGTCCATTTAGCTAAATGTTTAGACTGGATTTGACAATTTTATCCACCTATTGAGACCTTCCCAAGGACCTGGGATGGTGATATTGATGACAATGATGACCTTTCTTGACCTGTGTTGCAGTTGGTACTTGCTTTCTTTTGCTTGACTTTTTTGGAGGGTCACTGCTATGGATACTCTTTGCTATGCCTCACTGGGGCCTCTTCAGTAGCCTCTGCCACTGGCACTTTTCTGGCATGTCCAACAATTGGCTTGTTTAGACACTGTTACTCCTTTTTAGACCTTTGTATTCCACTGCTACTGGATCTCCTCCTGACCTTGACACAGTCTTTTCTCCATAGCTTCAACTGCTGCAACTTCAGACAAATTCAGCCCATTATTTTTAATTCCCCCTCCTCTCTTCAGCAACTCAGCTTTCAGTTTAATTCAGCTTCAGCTGTGCTCAGCTCTTCAGCTCAAAGGAAGACTTTCAGTTCTCTTCAAGCTCCAACAACATCTCATTCATTTTCAGTTGCAGCTGCAGGAAAAAATGCTCTGCCCTATTTCTCTTTGAAATTCCTCTAAGCAGGAGTGTTTAAAATCTGGATGAGCATTCCTGTCTCCGCTCCATGCAGATCCACCTTTCCACAAATATACTCTTTAAAAATTACTGAGCAGCTACAATTTATTCATTTTTGCCTTTCCCTATTAAAGATTATCCCCACTAACTTGGTTTGTTTAGTTAAAGTGTGGAGCCTTGGAATTTGATTTTTTTAAGCCTTTAGCAAAAATATGGACATGAATTAGAGAAACTAAAAATTTAAAAAATAGATTTATAATGTTACTTTTAAGGCAAATCTACCTTTTTCTATAGTATTCCTACAATAATCTTTAATCACCCTTTCTTCTGAAATAAACTAGAGTCACAGTCTTTAACCAATAAAACTTCACTGGGAATCATTTTCTCCATGAATAAGTGATTAATTTTATGTGTGACCAAATTCACTCAGTAGAAGAATTTGTGTCAAAAACTGATTTCCCATATTCACCTTTGTTATTGGAATAAATTACAAATATACTTTTAAGCTTCCTATATATCTTAAAGTTTACAATTAAGTAATTATAGAATAGCCTTTTCAAATGACAGATTAAATATGTTATAATCAATTATGCTACAAAATAGATTTTGAAAGATCTCCATTTCTCAAAAGGTTTTGTCCCTGTAATGAATGATATTGACCTTGAAATGGTATATGATATTTTACTGTATTTTGAATTTTATAGTAGCTTTTGTCAAGATATTATCTGGCCTATTTTAAAAAAAAGACTAGGAATACATATTTTTGAATTTTGTAAAATTTTGCTCTGAAATAAAAAATTTAAAATTACCAGTGGTAAGAGCTAGATTTTTAACTACGACTATAAAAACAAAGTCTTTAGCAACACACCAATAAGCATGTGTTGTAAATGTTTTATGTAATATTTATCAATTATTTTGTTAAACTTTTTGATCTGTTGCCAAATTTTAAATTATACTTGGTACTTTGCTATCTGGGTCTTCTAGCCATGAGGCTTCTGAGTCAAATTCAAGCTACAGTTTATCACCCATATAACCCTTTATAGCTTACATTCTTGATATCTTTGGGAATATCTGTTGCAGATAGAATCAGCCCAGGCAATATTGATGGGCCAATAGGCCATGCTACAAGCCCCACAAGTTGTTAGAGAGTGGGGTGGGGGTGGGGCTATGAAGGAACCTCCTTCCTTACTACAAAGTACACAGATTTTGCTGATGTTTGAAAGGAGGCAGCTCCCTTGCCTCTTCATAGAGTATGCACCATCAATTTGAAGTTTGGATTCCAGATTCCAGATAAAAGTCAATATTCTCTATCTGCTTAAGAATTAGAAAGCTTTTTTAAAAATTAGTTGACATTCTGAAGAAAGGATTCATTTGTCCTTTATCCAATCCTACATTTAATAATAATAATAATAATAATAATAATAATAATAATAATAATAATAATAATAATAATAATAATAATAATAATAATAATAATAAAGTTGGAAGGGACCTTGGAGGTCATCAAGTCCAATCCCCTGCTCAGGCAGGTAATCCTATACCATTTCAGACAAATGGTTGTCCAGTCTCTTCTTTAGGGATGCCAGGTGTCCACTATTTGAGTGGACAGTCCGCTTTTTTCACATTATGTTCACTATATTTTTTCACAAAATAGTGGACATTTTTTTTATTCAAAAGCTTTATGATGAAATGGTACGTAATCTAAAGCTGTACAGTCTACTTTTTTTACTACTTAACCCCCCTCCCCGCTTGTCTGCTATTTTTTGGAAGCAGACCTGGCAACCCTACTCTTCTTAAAAACTTCCAGTATTGGACCATTCACAGCTTCTGGAGGAAGGTTGTTCCACTGGTTAATTGTTCTAACTGTCAGGAACTTTCTCCTTAGTTCTAGGTTGCTTCTCTCCTTGATTAGTTTCCATCCATTGCTTCTTGTCCTGCTCTCAGGCGCTTTGGAAAATAGCTTGACTCCCTCTTCTTTGTGGCAGCCCCTGAGATATTGGAACACTGCTATCATGTCCCCCCTCATCCTTATCTTTATTAAACTAGACATACCCAATTCCAGCAACCATTCCTTATATGTTTTAGCCTCCAGTCCCCTAATCATCTTTGTTGCTCTTCTCTGTACTCTTTCTACAGTCTCAACATGTTTTTTACATCGTGATGACCAAAACTGAATGCAGTATTCCAAGTGTGGCCTTACCAAGGCATTGTAAAGTGGTATTAATACTTCATGTGATCTTGATTAATGCAGCCTAGCACTGTGTTGGCTTTTTTGGCAGCTGCAGCACACTGCTGGCTCATATTTAAATGATTATCCACTAGGACTCCGAGATCCCTCTCACAGTTACTGCTATTGAACAAGGTACCCCCTATATTATACCTGTACATTTGGTTTTTCTTGCCTAAATGTAGAACCTTACTTTTTTCACCATTGAATTTCATTTTGTTAGATAGCGCCCAGTGTTCAAGTCTGTCCAGATCCTCCTAGTTGTGATAGACAGACAGACAGACAGACAGACAGACAGACAGACAGACAGACAGACAGACAATGCTGTTTATTAATATAGGCTTATAGGCTTAAAAATTTGAGACAAGTAGATTCTATGCAAGTATATGGTGATGTGACTGGATGACATACAGATTTTTTCATAAGATCTATCTTTACATGAAACTTATGTCAAAAATGTCCTAGAACAACTTTGTAAACACAAGCTTTTTGCTAAGATGGAAAAGGATACATATTTGACCTTCCTCAACTGGATTATTTGAGTTATTATTTCTTTGCAGGAAGAGTACAGAAGCAATGATTAAAATGCAATCAGTTCTCATATGGCAACAGTCTAGATAGTATCATGCCATCATTTTTGGCTTTGCCGATGCTTATATAAGATTCATCCCTAATTTTGCAGAATACACAAAACTGCCAATTCTACCTCTGGGAAAAGGGCATAGGTTTCAATGGTCTCCTTAAGAACAAGCCACTTTAGAGAATTTGAAAAAGCTCTTTTTCTTCCAGCCACTATTCAGCATCCAGATTCTGTTTGCCCCTTTTTGTACAATATGATGCCTTCGATTCTGTTTTGTTTGTTTTTGTCTTCAGGCTGCAACAGAGAACGGAAGGACCTTTTGCTTTATGTCTTTTACTCCAAGTTTCTTTTCCTGGCTGAAAGGAACTATGATATTTTCAATAAAGGTCACCAGCCAAAAATGCAACAGTCCACCAATGAAAACATTTCTTGTAAAGAATAACCCATCCAACAAGATCAGAATAATTTTTATATAATTAATATTTCTATTTAATAGAATATTCTGTCACATGCACTGTTAATCCGGCCTGAATATAATTTTCCTTGCCCATCAATGATCTTGAAAGAAAGCAAATTTATCCCCCCCTCCTAGATTTGGTCAAGGCTGTGTACAAAAGTGTATAGATAAGATGCTATCAAGATTGTGATGATGATGGTGGTGTGGCTTTCAACTAAGGTTTTACCATTATAACGTAAACCTATGAAAATTGCAATAAAAGACACTAGCAATTTACTAGATGTGATTCCCTTGTCATAGTAGGAAAAATTATATAAAATCTAATAAAGCAAAGGACGCCTACAAATCTGTTAAGAGGAATTTCTTGCACTGGGAAGCACAGCAGGTAAAATTGTGAAACTGGATGACATTTATACAGTAGTGCTGCCAGCTTTTTTATGTTAATGGCAGTGACTGAAGCCACAACAAATGCACTAACAATGGGCCAGCAGAATTGAGTATATATTTTTCACATTTCTTTCTTTTTTTTTTTTTAATTTTTTATTATTTTCAAGTATAATAAAATATAAACATAAACTTGATGCATATAAATACAAAACATCAGTACACAAAAGAAAAGATACTTTACGTGTGATCCCGGCTGCCCCCTCTCCGCTTCCCCCTCTTTCACCTACCAAACCTTCCTCCCTCTAAACTCTCAGCCACTCCACCTTCCTCCTTCCACTCCCTACTTCCCAACCTCTTTCTCAAGCACCAACCGGAAGCAGTTTGGGGTAACAGCCAGGATCATCCTCATAAATATACTTCCAAAATAATTAATAAACACATCAATTCTTATATATTTTTATCCTTTTCCCCCCTCCCCCCCTGGGAGCTAAACCCAGGAATAATTACAAAATAATTTTAATCTATCCAAAGCTATCCATTCATACAATAAACAAGTATAAAGTTACTATAACTCTAAAATACAATAATAAACTTATAAAAATTTAATAATTAATCAAAAGCAAGATGATAGTTTCTCAATTCATATTTTTTCTGAATATAGTCTATCCATCTTCTCCATACCAGGATAAATGTCTCCTGTGAATGATCCTTCAGGTATGCAGATATTTTAGCCAT
Source organism: Protobothrops mucrosquamatus (assembly GCF_001527695.2). Classification (NCBI taxonomy): domain Eukaryota; kingdom Metazoa; phylum Chordata; class Lepidosauria; order Squamata; family Viperidae; genus Protobothrops; species Protobothrops mucrosquamatus. The sequence goes on from NW_015387097.1 coordinate 198,332, forward strand.
TTCTGCAAAATGTGAGACTTTCTGTCTCCAATCATCCATAGTTGGTAGTGTCTTTTTTTTCCAATTCTGAGCAATCAGTGTTCTTGCTGTTGTGATGCAATACAACATAAGATTCATTTCTTTTCGATCCAGGTTCTCCATAATACCCAATAAGAATAATTGCGGTGTAAATTTTATCTTTTTCCTAAAAATCTGTTGGATATTCCACCATATTTTAATCCAGAAGGCTTTGACATCCCTACAAGTCCACCAGATATGGTAATAGGTCGCATCCATATTATCACATCTCCAACATTTTGGCTGCAAATTCGGATACATGCAAGATAATTTTTGAGGATCCAAATGCCATNCAATTCATCCAATAATTTAATTTGCCAGTCTTGACCCTTTAGAACCAATAAGTCTCTATAAGTAATTCCCTCTAATTTAACTCCCGTAGTTATTCCTTGTATTGCATGTTCCGGAATTGCCCACATTGGTATCTTAAAATTTAATTTGTGATAATACTTTTTCCAAATTCTCAAAATCGCCACTCTTAAGATATGAGATATATTTTTCACATTTCTGTTCTTGACTATTGCCATAAACTATGTTACTGGAGATGTTACTGAGAATCTACAAAATCTAGTTTATCCCTCATTGGTATTATTTTTAACTTGCTGGTTAGGGTAGATCATGTTTAGAAATGCACAAAGCGGAAACATTGTTTTATTTTGAATCCAGAACAAATCATCAAATACTAATGTTCTGCTGAACTGTGGTTGACCTGCAGTGGTTTGAGAGAAGTAAAACCCAGAATTATTTGGTTGCTCTGCAAACTGGAATATGCAAAATCTGAATAGGGCAAGGCTAACACACATTGCACCCTCTCACTTCTCTTTCAGAGCAGCATAACTACCCACCTCCTACTATGGATGTGTAGGATAATGTGTAGCCAAGTTCAAGAATACAGTCTTGAGTCCATTCACTTCATTCATCTCACTAAGTTAAACATATTCTAGAGCAGTCATCTACAACCTAGTGCTTTTTAGAGCTCTTGCACATCATCTGCAGTGAGCAATTCCATGCTTTTGGATTTACACTGAAATAAACTTGGAGAATTCCCTGTTAGGGAATAGCATTGTAGAAGAGTTTCTACATTTTTCTGGACACATGGGCATGCTTCTACTAATCCTTTTCTATTTTCTAAAAAAGGTCTAGAAGTTTATATACCTACAAATAAAAATGTTGCTATAGCCTGCTGCTTTTCTTTTTAGGAGCTTCACGTTTATTTAATCTTAATTAAGATAAAGATTAAAAACAAGGTTGGGTGAGGGATAAAACTTTGCAGATGATAGAAGAGATCTTCTTAGGGATGGCAGATGCTTCTGACTGCTATGTGAACTTTCACATATTAAATATTTTAGCAAGCCCTGCAATTAGTACTGGACAAGTCTATCTGGAATATCAAATGACTGTTCAAAGTTCAAATATAAGAAAAACAGAACATGGAACATAAAGCATACATGTATAAATTATATAATTATTGGATTAGGGTTAGGGTTAGGTCATTATATTCAGTGTAGATAGATAGATAGATAGATAGATAGATAGATAGATAGATAGATAGATAGATAGATAGATAGATAGATAGATAGATAGATAGATAGTTAGAGGGTTAGGGTTAGAGTTGAATACTTGCCATTTCTCTTAACAGATAACATAATCAGGTAGTTTATTGCATTTAATAGTCAAAAGGGATGACTAATAGCATGTCTCTGTACAATCTGGCATTAATTTGTTTTCATTGCACCCTTGCTGATAGCTTCATAAACCTAATTTAGTAGCACAGTGATATAAAAGTAACAAATGAATCAAACATTTGAATAAATATTCAGATGACATTGTTATTTTTTTCACAGTATTCATTTTCCAATTTGCATACAATTTGGGTTTCTAAAACCAAACTTCTCTTAAGATATATTAACATATTTGCAGATCTTAAATTCTGAATTTATTCTTAAAGAAAAACAATTCATAACAATTATTTTATAAATTATGATCTACTATGTTCTGTATCTAACATTTCAGGAACTGCATAATTAAAATTCAATAATTAAACTTGATAATAGTTTCATGGTGTTGTATATGCTGTAATGGTAGTTTATCTTTCAGGAAGAATGGACTATAATTTTAAGGCCACAGTAATATATGCAGTTTTAATTGGCAAGAAAAAAAATATTTCTTATGTCAGTAGAGTTCTATTTACTCTGCATACCAGAAAATATAAATGTGCCTGTGCCCAAAATTATTGAGCAGACAAAATCTCAAATAAATGAATCATAGGTTGCACTGCACAGATTGCATTGCATGTTGCTTCATGATTATCATGAATCATTTCATGTCATTTCAGCACCATTTGTAACTTTGAATGGTCACTGAATGAGTGATTGGCAAATACTTAAATGAGTGATTGCCAATCACTCATTCAGTGACCATTCAAAATTATAATGGTGCTGAAAAAAAGATTTATGATTGCTGCTCAAAATTGTGACTACCTGTACATTTATCCCATCAAAGGGAATTCTCATAGTATTATCTGCTTAGTGTTGAATTATTCACACATGGTTGCATGCTTTTCTTAGCCATAACTTTAACTCAATTTTCGTCTCATATAAAACATTCCATAATTCAAGCCTATAATGTATAATTAAATGAAATAGGCCCTGTTCCCAGATGTAGATTGAAGGGGCCTGATTGTGGACCATGTGATCACCATTTGTAAACTTTCTGGCTGACTTCGAACAAGCAAAGTCAATAGGGAAAGCCATTTGTTTAATTACTGCATGATTCACTTAACAACTGAAGTGGTTTGCTTAACAACAGGGGCAAAAAGTTTGCAAAATGGGACAAAACTCACTTAATAACTGCCACTTAACAGAAATTTTGGGCTCAATAAGTCTAGCACTACTTGTATTACATTTTCTACTGTTTGCGGCTGCCCAGACTGAGCACAGTGAAAAACTACTCATATTCTTGAAATATATTGGACTCTGGATGAGGAAGGACAAGCTAAGATATCTCCAAATGAACAGAAATAATGAACAATGGCTAAGAGTGAATAGATTGGACTCACAGATAAGGAAAGGATACGAGATTGCCACATACCTTCAAAAAACTGTTTTTCATGTGGAGACTGAGCAGATGGCTGGACCAGAAGACTTTCAAGGTCCCTTCCAGCTCTATTCTATTCTAAGATTCTAAGACTGTTTGAGTACAGGGAAATGAAGAGAACCATCACACTCTCAAGCACAGTGGATCATTTTAAAGGACTCTGAGTTTATTCATTCACTTTCTAATCATTTCAGAAATTATTCAAATATCTTAAGGACATTCGAGATCTTCAAAATAATGAGTTTGAAAAACCACATGGTAAATTTTCTTCATTCTTAAATAAAAGAAAAATTAGCTATAAGCTTAAGAATTTTAAAAATTAGAAATAAACAGCAAAAACCTAAACAGGAATCTGATGTAGGAAAGTTATAAATGAATTAAGCAACTCAACAAACTTGCAATAATGGAATATTAGGATTTTTGCTGTAAGATTGAATGAACACATTTGTGAGAATCCATTTGTTTAGTCTCTCTAAATCAATCAATATTAAAACAGTAATTTGATCTTTCTGATTCAGAAATTGAAAACCCTCTTTTTTGACTTTGGTTCACATTGGCACATGTAAAATGACAGAAAATACTTTGACTTTTCAAATACTTCAGGAGATGGAGACAAAAAATAGCTGCTTCAATCTCAGCTATGATGCATGCTTCTATGAATAGATTATGTCCTAAACACATTATAGAAGAAATTGATGATTTAAAAGAAAACATCTTGGAAAATTTTACAAGATAAGGAGATGAAACAATTTGCAGAAGTACTGGAAAATAAGAAGAGAAAACAACTAAAGTACAAACTAGTCTGCATAAGGACTGTTTATTGGACTTACAAAAGAAATTTGTTAAAGTCTTGAAGAAATCTTTGACATAGGGAAAAGAACAATGAAAGAGAAATGAAATCCTATAACAGCATCTGAATGAAATAAAGATTAAAATTGTTAGCAGCAAAAGAAAGAGTTTTTATTTATTGATCAAGGCTAAAATAAGACATGTTTGTATAAATCTGAGGTTCCTTTACATACTATTTGCTGACACCAAGACTGAAATGTTAATGTTTAACAGATTTGCTTAAGAATAAGTGCTGGGTTATGGGAAGAAGAGATACTTGCATGTAATCTTACAGTGGGGATGAACTTGCTTGAATTTGTGATGAAGATTGGAAGCTACTTTATATATTTTTTTCTCTTTCTTTTTGTACACCATTAATTTTTATTTATTTATTTTCTTTCTTAGTTTAAATTGCATTTTCTTTTACTCTTACTATTGTTATTAAAGCTTTCAATATTTTTTTAAAAAATCTTGAAATACATTGATGTGTCTCCTATTATGAGATCCATAACAGAGATTCAGGACTATATTAGGATTCGTGTCAATTCATGTAAACAAAAGGACTTCTTTTGTTTACTTATATTCTGAGGTAAGTAATTAAAAGGAGTTATAACTTTTTGTAAAATAAGAAGCCTTTTTTAAAATTTTTACAAACTGTATGATGATTCTTGTTTACCTTAAATATCACAAGTAAATATAATAATGAAATTGCCTTTGAAGAGGGATATGGCATATTAGGAATAAACACACAGAAAGCAGGTGAATTTTAAAATCAGTTAACATCCAAATTCTGTATGCATTTACCATTTACCCCTTACACATTTTTAATTGCTGTTCTGCACCAAATAAAAGAAACTAAATGTGTTACATGGGAATGAGGGAAAGAAAAAAAAATCAATCAGGATCTTTAGTAGGATGATGAGTGTATGTGTTAAAAACAATAGTGATGTTGATTAAGAACAAGCAAATTTTACACCTTGAATATCCTTTTAAATATCTTTGCGGCTAATATCTGTGACTTTCTTTTAGTTGTTTGCAATGAAATCTTTTTGATTAAAAAGCAGTGACTACTTTTGAGCAGATAATCTGCAACCTGGAAAGTTGTCAGAAAGAATAAAAGTAGAAAACCAGAGTAATCATAAATTGCCTATAAAGTTGATATTAAACCCCACATTTCCTAGTAAGATATTGATATGCTTACATTACAAATATATGTGGAAAGTGAACTGAATTTGCACTAGCAATATTTTTAACCTAGAAACTTAGACATCATATTGTAGCAAGTGGATGCCATTTTTATCTTTTAAAGTAGGTTTAATTTTATCTAGGATTATATAAGAGGGACGAAATCATGAATTGATTCTTGCATCAGCCATCTTTGATGTGAGATTGTAAATTATGAATATTTACTAGGAATCATTGGGAATAAATACACAAAACCTATGGCCCACTTTATGGACAGTACTCGTATAGTTTAAAAAAAATACTGCTTTTTTTCTTTTTTTCCTTTTCTTTTCTTTCTTACTTGTTCTCTATGTACGGTGTAAAATTGAATTCTTAATTTCTTAAATTATTATGCATTTCCTGGCTTCAAATAATGTCATTACTTACACAGAGACACAGACAGACAGACACAACACACACAGAGAGATTCTATTGTTTTACACAAGCATCTCAGTAGTGGCAATCCCAAATTGGATTCTCAATTCACAACAAGCAATTATAAATTTCTTTATTACACCCAGGATATGCCTAAATTATCTCCTTGGAAGTAATTACCCCACATTTAAAAACCATTGGTCAAAAAATTGGTGCATCTGTATATGCCATCCCCTCTCTATACATTGCTTCTTTCTTCTGAGTCAGCTTTGGGCAAGTGCTGAGTTCTTGTAAGATGTTCAAACAGTGCAGGAATTGGGGCACATACAGAGATTTCTTGTTTCTATTCAGAAGCTTCTTTTGTTGTTTGTTCATCTATTGGGGTAGGCAGAGGGAAGTTTGGGAATATAGAAGGATATGCGCTGGAGTTTGTATGTGTATATTTGAAGTATAATTGCACAATGTATGTATTTAACTGAGTTATATTTGTTTAATGTGTCTATGCCTTTGTGTTAAATTTAGTCTGTTTTTAAATAAATGAGAAACTTTGTCAATGCAATGTAGTAAATAAAAATGTCATTGCAAATATCTGACATTAATTAGCTTATTTTCAACTTATTTTAAAGTTGAACTTTCAGACTATTTTCCCTATAGAACTGCTATATATTTACATTTGAAATGATGTCAGTCTGCTCAAAATAGGCAACCTCTTATGTTAATAAAAATAAAGAACTAATAGAACAGAACAGAATGAATAGAATAGAATAGAGTAGAATAGAACAGAATAGAATAGAATAGAATAGCGGAAGGGACCTTGGAGGTCTTCTAGTCCAGAGGTCCCCAACCTTTTGGCCACCAGGAACCGGTTACCTGGAGAGTTTTTTCCGCAGACCGGAGGGGACAGGGTTTTGTGTGCTGCCTGCATCCCGTGGATGGGGCTGTCCTTGTTTGTGCAGACCGGTTGCTGGCATGCCGCGGACTGGTACTGGTCCACAGACCGGGGATTGGGGACCCCTGTTCTAGTCCAACTCCCTGCTCAGGCAGGAAGACTGTCCTTTTGCATGGTGTTGATAACCATTGACTTTGTTTCCATCTTTATTTTACTAAGGTTCTCAATCATATTCAATTACTTTAAATTAATTAAATGCACTTCATAATTTGATATTTTTTTCAGTTCTTGCATTAATAAAAGAAGTGAAATAAATATTAACATTCATATGGAAATAGTATTTACAGTGGTGGGATTCAAATATGTGAACAACCGGTTCTCTGTGTGAATGCCACTTCCAGAAGTCCATTCTGGGCCTGGGCAACAAAAAATTAGCTACTGGTTCTGCTGAAGTGGTGCGAACTGGCTGGATCCCACCGCTGAGTATTCAGTAAAAAAGAACCAAATAACATTGATTTTCCTTTTCCATATCAATATCTAAAACCTTTTCCAACGATAACAGTAGAAGAAAATATTTGTAGCTCAGAATTGAACTGACGGGTCCTTGGTGCTCTCTGAGCTTGGTTGTTTTCTTGCAGACATTTCACTACCAAACTAGGTAACATCATCAGTGCTGGTAAGGAGTGGGGTTTGCTCTCATTTTATGTATTAACAAGTCAATGAAATACTGTATATAAATAGGTATGGAAAGATAGAAAAACATGAAGATCAATCTACTTATAATTATTTTGCAGATTTCCAATGAAGCTAAAGGAATTTTTGTGGATGTCATTTTAAATATTAGCTATTTTTGTAGATAGCTAAATAATATTATCCTATATATGAATCATGATGGGTGATTTAGCATAAAGAACATGAAGTTTTTAATTTCCCTGCAGAATCATTAGCAAGTTCATCACTTCTTATTCATGAGAGATATTGCTCTTTTATTACTATATTGAAGCAAGGGGAAAATCAGCAGCAAAACAGCACTGTTGGCTTCTGTTATGCCAAAGCTTCAAAAGTGCAAATTCACAGAGGTCAAGTCATTTAAACTCTCCAGGTTTGCACCTTTGAGTGTTAAAACCCATTGTGAAGGCAGGTAACAGAATGCATATTAAATTGATTTTATGAACAAATCCATTTCACATTTATGTGGTTTTTTAAATAGTAAAAACAGCACAAGTGACAGTCTCCCATCAAAGACAACTGATTCCCTGTTTAGTCCACGCATTTGTGATTGTACGCAGCTAGTATGACCCTTTCCCCCCACACACAATTCTTTACAATGTGTATTCATGTTTTTGTCTGATGGCTTTTTCTAGTTCTTTCAGTCCAGGTGCCAGCAAGTAACTATGACATTATTAAATTGTTGCTTTTTCATTCATTAATTTAAATTTTATTGATTCTTTAGAGAAATAAATTGACCTATGAAAATTTGGAAAAAGTGTCTGCTTATGGGTAGACCTCTCTTCTCTGTTCTCAGCTTTTAATGAGATTTTATACATATGCCACTGCCTGCATCAATATAATTAATATTTTAACTGAGCAGTTCCAAAAACTAAAATATTTTTTCTAGTTTTTAATCTGATGTCTGAAAGTAAATTTATAATTTACTAATTTATTGTTCTTCTCAATGGCAGAATAATCTTTCTTATAAGATTTCTTACATAAATTCAGAACGAAGTCTTATTTAATCAGTACGGTTATTTTGTTATTTTATTTTGCCAACAGCTGTTGTACAGTTAATAAGAGTCACATTTAGAGGCTTCAGAAGAGTTAAAAATTATCTTCAGAGATACAAGCAAACAATGACAATGAAATCATCAGCTCATGCTTCAAAAATGTCTGCTTTCTGTTTTCCAGTTGAAAAAAACTTCTTCATTGGAAACATGAAAACGAATGTGTTTGAGCAGATGGCAGATTTTTAAATCTTTTCTTTAATATTCAAATCTTGCTCTGCTTTATGAACATTATTGTACATTGTCAGTATTTAAGTTTTCAAAAGCAGAGAGAATAGTTAATCTCAAAATGGTAACTCTCTATAGAAAATATTACTTAGAGCTACAATAAAAATGTAGTGTTTGTAATGGTTCACACAGAGGCTGTTTTTTGTTTACTCATTTGCGAGAAGATAAGCAAATGTGTTTATTTGAATTTTGGGTAATGCAGAATATTCAGAGATTGTTCTGAAACAGAGTTCCAGTTTTGATGAACATGACAATGATTAAGGCCCTTTTTGTTTGGAGGTCTTCCGGGCACAATACTGCTGTGCTAATTTTTCACAGAGATTGATCACACACTGCCATTTTGTAATATATATGACTGCTCTGGGATACTGAATATGTGTAAGATATCACTTACAATTATATATGTTTTTATTAACTGTTCATTAAAATCTTATTTTCATTGTAGAAAATATTTATAATTCTGTCACATTCTTATTCAATGGATATATTTAGCAGGCAGAAACAATGTTATCTACTTTCTTTTAAGGTCTACTGCATGCAAACTTCTGCTTTAGTTATTTTGGAAATGATGTGACTCAGAAGTCACAGACCTTATAGAAACAACATTCCTAATTATTATCCAGACATTTTCCCCTAAATCATTATATAATACTGCCTATTAGATGTGCAATTTAATAGAATTATTACATTAATAAATGTAATAGTTTATTTAATTAATCTATTTCTAGTTTTCAGTGTAGTTGCTAAAAGGTAGCTCAATGGCTTAATGATGCTGGAGATGGTCTCAGTTCCAGCAGTTTGAGCCCTAGCTCTGCGTGGCAAGGTGAGCTCCTGTCACTTGCCTCACCTTCTGTCCACCTAACAGTTCGAAAGCATATTCTATGCAAGTAGCTAGATAGGTACCACTTCAGTGGTGAGACGAGCTGGTGCTCTTTGCAGGCAGTTAGATTCCTGATGGCTCTGAATCTTCCCCGTTGCAGCGCCTGCTTGTGGAGGCATCTCCAGGAAGGGAGCAGATCCTGGGTGATGCTGCAGGAAGAGCCACTCATCTTTCTCTCTGATGCGTAGCCAGCTGGTCTTCCTGTGGCTTGGAAGTGCGCAAGTGTGTTCTATAACAGGGCTGGTACCTTGGCAAGCCAAACTACTACTCTGCAATAGCATTGTGAGCTCCTGGCTACTGTAACAGCAGCATATATTACTACTACATCAATAATTGTAGTTGTTACCTAAAAAGTCCATTACTGGGCAATAAACAATATTTAAGAATATTGCATATTATGTCTTGTTTAGTTATAAAAGTGTTTTTTTAGCTCAACGGTGTTTATGCGTGCTATCGTGTCCTAGATATGCCAGCTGAAATAACACTTTATCTACCTAACGTATATAGTTTGTAAGAATTCAGTCATTGGGGTTTGTAAACCTTATTTATATTGCAATGTTATAATTAATCAGGCTTTTTCAAGATTAAATACTTCTTTCTTCACAATATTGTGCTTTATAGTCTGAATAAATAATATGTTTGTGCCTGCTGATTGGATTATATTGCTTTACATTTCACATAATAGAATAGATAAATATTTTGTAAAACTACAAAAGGCTGTTATAGTAAGTATATAAAATATGGGATAGTATGTTCTGAAAGAAAGATTCCCCCTCTCCAGCTTTTTTTTCCCTAATGTATGTATGTGACATATAATTTTGATGCTCAAATTTCAATAAAAACTTCCTTCAAGAAAATCAATAATATAAAGTAAACATATTTAGTGTTGCTGCATTGCATTCAACATATTTAAGGTACGGTGTCCATGCACAACTTTTAATCTTTCGTATTTGTTTTACGAATTAAGATTTAGAACTGTACTACGAGATCTGGTCTTTATACGTTCGAAAAATCGGATCCCTAATGTACTATAACAACTTTGACATCCTTAATCCGACCTCAATAACACCGTATAATAGGACTAAGTCTCGTTCTTCTACAGGGAATTCTATGAGGTTGAGAATTGTTGACCATTTTGTCCCTTAAGAATTTCCCACTAATAAAAACAAAGACTAAATAAATAAATAAATAAATAACCCACAACCCCTACACTTTTCAGTTCCATCCACTTAGAGAGCTGTGGGTGCCACAAACAGGATTCCATTGTTCCCTATGTGGCCTTTAGAAGAGGTTTATCCTTTCACACTACTCTTTGAAATGCCATATTTGGAGTTTTGTACAACTTTAGTTTCAGTTTAATTCATAGGTCTGAAGTAGCACTTTTGCAATTTGGAAATGATTCAACAAACTATTTCTTGTATTTGTACTTGTGTTCAGCATTATATTGTTTCATTAAATTATCAGCTAATATTTAATTTTTAAAACATGCATATAGTAAAATACAAATTTAATTTTTTTATTACTAAAATGTTTATTTTCAACCATAGGTTTTAGCAAAAGACATATAAAATTCAGCAACCATATCAGTTTAGTACATCCTCTCTAATATTAACAGTACTATTTGTCTGAGTACACTTTCATATCTTCCTTGTAGCCTTTGCAACAATGTAAATTGTTTCATTACCTATTTGCCTTCATCATGGAATCAAAAGTGGATTTTTTTTCTTCTAAAGTAGAGCAATTTAATCGGATTAACCAGGGCGTGATGAATCTAGTTCTGACTTTGTGATACAGTTTGCAATGTAATAACTAATGGGTCAAATCTTCCACCTGTAAGTTATTACAAATGCGTAAATCAAATGCAATTGTTACTCCTTTATGTCTTCCATCCAGATAAGCTGTTGGCATTGTTTGGGAATTTAAATTTAATTCTGTAATTATATTATTTCACTGTTTGAAGAAAAATTCAGGCATGAAATATTTATACTAAGATTTCATTTTTGCTACTACAACAGGATAAAATCTATTCATGTGCTAGATAACAGCTTATGAGATCTGCCATATGCTATGCTATGCTATGCAGCCACAGAGAAATGCATAATATTGTTCAGTAACTTCATATTGCAATACATTACTATTCTGCATCAATAGTGATAATGAAAACATTTATCTGAATAAGAACATTAGTTTAAATAGTATAATAGTTTTAAATGCCTTATTGGAAAGTGCCTTTTTTTTTTTTACAATAGTATGCTTGAATTGTATATTACCTCCAGAAAGGAAGAAAAGTAGCATTGTATGGTCCCTTTAAATATTTGACAAGTGCATTATTTTATTATCCAATATGTAAAGCTTGATTTCAAAAATAAGTTATAATTTAATTTGGATATATTATAATGATGATGTACAATTATGAGAATGGCCCAGAATGATTAGTTTGATCCACCATCATGAAAGCTAAAAGAGGAGTTGAGAACAACTCTGATCTTGTGATGTTGAACCATATTAAAAAATGGTCAGTCAAATAAAAAGCTTTGAATGAAGGGACTGGTATTACATTTCCTTCAAAGAATTTTAAATTTTAAATTGTGGTTGACTCCAACTGTTTCTATGATGTCAAATTTATTAGAGAAACACTGAAGTGTTGCATTTACACTGCAATTTACTGATGGTGAAATTCAGTGTGAATGAAAGCCTGAATCTCTCTCTGCACATGCAGTAGCATCCCAGAGAGGGTTAAAATCTGCAATATGATGGATATGAAGTCACAATGTGGGTCCAATGTGTACTTCATATTCACCTATAAATGGGGCACAGTTTGTATCACAATTTTACACCACCACCTGACACATTTTGATACTTCAGTTCTGCAGTGCACAGATTATTTCCAAAGCTGATTTTCTTTGCTTACAACCTCACAGGCATCTGGGGAAAGCATTTGAAACAAGTGTGCCAAATATAGCGGAATACCAGGCTACTTTATTATGTTTAGGAGGAATTCTTATACAGTATTGTTTGCAAAGCAGATCTTTCTTTTTTGAGCATGTACATTAACCTCTTTTCATAAACCAATAACAGAGAAAAAAAACTACTTTAGGAGAAACACAAGTGCCTGAAGGAAAAAATAGAAATATAGTGCTAGCTACATCAGCTGACGCTGAATGGTACTAATCTGAAGATACTATTTTACCTTTAAGGATGCAGGAGAAAAAAAAAACCCCAAATATCACTTCAGCTCCCACTGAAGAACAAAAATCCCAAAAGAGAAAGAATTCAAACAAAAATTAAAAAGAAAACTCCAAAACTGCAGGAACCTTATTTTTAAAAGTCTTAGTTAGGAATGGAATAAATTTTCCATTTTGTGGAAAGTGTAAATCTATTTTGTTGTTGTTGTTGTTGTTATTCTGAAGATATTTCTGCATATATCAAAACTACACTGAATTAGGTTTTACAAAGCTTTCTTTGAAATTACCTTCTTTGTCCTCTATGATGGTAATAAAAACTTATAGAGCACTAAGTCCAAGAATATATTTTGAAAGCATCATATATGGGAAGCAAGCAAAACAGATCTTTCAAAAGCTCTACTTTTCAACTTTGAGCTCATGAGATGGATTTTTGGGAAACACTTTCAGACATAAGTTTCATTTCTGTAGCGCTCTTAGTAATTTCTCTCAGTTAAAAAAAAGCAAAAATAGTGCATCTTGCATTCTACATTCATCATGCACTGTATGTGTCGATTTACTTCAACTGAACTCAGTCTTGCACAAAATTTTCCCAAGAGCCTTTTTAAAAATTGGTTGATTAATGCAAATAGTAGACCTCCCTTTTACTATTGAACTTATTCTTTCTTCTATTTCCAATCTTTCTAAATTCAGTTTTTTCATTATCCAGTTTTTCCCCCTCAGATACTTTAGCATTACATCCTATCATAAACTAACATTCAACATATTCTTTGTTACTGGCATAGATGTTTCCCTTAGCATTTCTCATATAATCTCTTCAGCTTTAATAAACAGTCCCATTATCATTTATCATTTCTGTTTATTGGTGCAATTTGAAAACAAGAAAAATATAATAATTTTGTCTTATCTTTCTAATCATATAGTTAGAATTTTTAACTGGGGTTAGAATTTAAAAAAAAAATGAAAATAATTGGAATAAGAAATGTTGTGAAAGTGCAACAGAATTTACTTCCACAAATATTTATAGACTGAGGTAATTACATTTAATGCTAAGATCTGTTGATGATCTGAAAGCAAAAATAACTTGATGAAAGTCTCAACTTGGAGAGAATGGGGTATGAATGATGCCCTTAATACGAAGTGATGCTCTTAATACGAATTGATGCTCTTAACACAAAGTGATACTGTTAAGACAATGGTTTTGGCAGCTTGTTTTAGTGGAAATCCAATATACCATAGCGTAACATTGTGCTATTTTACAACAGGTAAATATTGACCTTCTTTCAAGCAATTCTGAATCTAGATTTATTTGTATTACAATTGAAGAATGCCATTTTTTAAAAAAATGTAACTATGTAAAATAATTGAGCAATGTAATCAGAAAAATATCAGTTGAATCTTTCATGCCTTTTGACTGCATTTAAATATATTCATAGGGAGAGGAACCATTAAAATAACATTAACAAATATCATTTTAAAAACATATGATCAGAATTCATAACTGTAGTTATAATGACCTTCTTATTTAGAAGTGAAAAATATTTTGAGATGGTTTTCCTTTGTCATTAGTTTGCTAAGGGACTAAATAACTTTTAGATACTTGAAGGATGGGGAAATAGGTTTTCCTCATAAATGTTGTCATAAAAAGAGAATTTTTTTATGTGTATGCATATATGACTAACAATTTCATTCAATTCTATATATTACTTGGTTGGCTTATAATTTAAATGGCATTGCAATTTACAGAACATGAAGTAATTTTTCTGGTTCATTTTTGGAAGCTAGTACTACATATAGAATTTTAAAATTAAAGATGTAATGATAGTGAAATTAAAAAGCATGGAGTTTTTAAAAAATGTTTTATTGATTTTTAAGAATTACAATCTTTAGTGCTTAGTAAACAACGTGAAGTTTTTCTTAGATACTGTATTGTTACAAATAGATCCCTGACTGGACCTTACTTACCGTATTTTTTTAAATGAATACAGAGAAGAACAGAAACACAGTACTGGGGAAAGAAATCAAAGGCAGGTATTTTGAAAATTCCCCATGTGCATTCCTAAATAACTAAGACTTTGCTTCCTTTCAAAAGTCAGTTATCCAGGGATAAACTGTTTCTTAGAAAGGGACCGTTACCAGAAAGCTTGGCCTGTAGTCCCTGTAGATGCCCTTTCCATAAAAATGGATTCAGGAAGCCTCCTCTTTTTGCTGGTTGAGCAGATTCAATGCAAAGAAGGTATAAAGCTAACCAGGTCCTGAGTAATTAGCACTTTGAATTATACCCAGTAGTTAACTGGAAGCCAATGAAGCTACATGGGCAAATTTCAGGGTGCATATAACTACATGGGCAGCTGCATTTTTAAGAAAATGAAGCTTTTAAATAGTCTTTAAGGGCAGCCTCATGTAGAACAAATTGCAGTATTCCAACCACAAGATGATCTATACCTGATCCATACTTAGAAAACATTCTAAGGAAGTACATTCTTAGAAAAGAGGTGAGGAGAGGTTTTTATATTAAAAGAAGAATAAGCCCAAGATATCTTCCAAGTTTTATGAATCAGAAGTACAAGAGAAAAGTGTTTCTTTCCCTTAGCTTAGAGTATATGTCAATATGTTTGTTTATATATATAAAGTTACTGAATAAAGAACTACATTGACTTGGATTAGCCTCTCTTTGCAAATATATATGCATATATGTAGTTATCTGTGTGATTATAATTGAATTTTAAAATACTAACAGAAGTTTGTGGTGCCATACCAAAGATTCTTACAGTTAATTGTACTGTAATGAGCTAAAGAGAGAGATATTTTACTTTGGCCAGTTTCATTGAGATCCTATTAGTATTTGTGTGTGTGTGTGTGTGTGTGTGTGTGTGTGTGNGAGAGAGAGAGAGAGAGAGAGAGAGAGAGAGAGAGAGAGAGAGAGAGAGTGTCAGACATATGGAGACAGACCAAGAACGTCAAAAACAAAAAGCAATGTGAAGTTGAAAATAAGTATCAGAAAGGAATTGATAAGAATTTTTTTCTTTTTTTCCTTGCAGACATTTCATTGCCCAACTAGGAAACATCATCAGTGCTAGAAGAGAGTGGGTTTGCTCTCTGCTTATATACAAATGGGTTGCCCTGTAAGTGTTGTTCTTGGTAGGTTCTAGATTAGGGTTGTTAGTCTGAGTTTGTAATTCCTTGATTGGGATATTGTTTACTACTTGATTTTTGGTCTAGTATTAATCCTGGTATTAATCTGTGCTTATCTGGTTTTCATTGCTGGCAAGGAGCTGTTTTAGTCTTTCTGTTTCCTGCACTGATGATGTTACCTAGTTGGATAATGAAACATCTACAAGAGAACAACCAACCTCAGAGAACATCAAGGACCCCACAATTGAACCCTCAGCTACAAATGTTTTCTTCCATTAGAAAACTATGCATCTATAAAGTATGATAATGTTCATACAATAAATAATTTTATTGCTAATTTTACATTTGAATAATATGTTCATGAACATATAATTATATATATATATATATTCACAAATTGTTAATTATACTATTATCATGGACAATGATATTTTCATTTGATATAAATTCAAAATTGGAGGATATTCTATATAAATTATAACTAAAAACAGCTGTAATGGTAATGATTTTTGGTATCTTCTAAGCATTAAATTACATTTGAATCGTGATATAAAAAATTACAAGGGCAAGTTTGAAATCAAGCAGTTTTTCAAACTGTGTGTTAGCTGCTGAAGGAACATGGCAATTTGTCAAAGATATCCAAATTCTTCATAAAACCTCACCTGTCCATTATATCTTTTTAATAATAATTCAGCTTGTATTTGTCATCCATTCAAACATCTAAGTAAGTGTGGAAGTAGCAGTATGGCTGAAGGGTTTATGATAATTCTGTAAGTAGAGAAGGCTCTGAGAGAGACAGATAAAAGGCTAAATCCTCTTCCTGTAATTCCCTACTGATAGTCCTATCCATCTCTGTTCTAAATTAGAAAGTCTAGATCAGGGGTGGTCAACCTTGGCTCTTTTATGACTCGTGGACTTCAACTCCCAGAATTCCTGAGTCATAAAAGAGCCAAGGTTGACTACCCCTGGTCTAGATATTAGAAAAGCTAGGCTGAATAAATCTCGAGAGTATTAATCACAACATTAGGTCATAATGAACTAAAAAATGTACCTTTTATTCCACCAGCTAAAACTGAGTAACAGTTAAAATAACACAAAGATTTGTTGATTGATCAGAATTTGTTAATGACATTTTATTATACAAGATACACATTTTGTGTATTAAATGGAACCTAATCTGATTCTTCTGCATCTGCTCACTTGTTTCTATAATGTAACAGTCTATTTTTTTGCAACCCTACTTCAATTTTCTTAAAATAATATATGTATAGTTATGTGTAATGCAATGCAATGCAGTACAAATCAGGATGGATGTTAGTATTTCTACATACAAAGTTTAATTTATACAGGTGCAAGTAGGATATAGGAGATATTTGTTATAATTTAATCTAGTGCAATGGTTTCCCAGAAAATATTTTTTGCAATTTTATTATGCTTTAACTTACCCTTATTGTTATTTTTTCTTCCTAAATAGCTGCACTTTCTGTTTCAAGTGACAAGATATTTTTTTCTAAGTACATATTATTTTCCAATGAAAATTTACGATTTCCATTTTAATGATCTCATTATCTTCCTGCAAGACATTTACACCTGTTATTAGGGCCACTGTGACATATAATTTAAAAATATTAGAAGAATGGTAAATTTAAGGGCAACTGCTCAATAATAATTGGATGTTAAAAACGAGATGGAAAAACAAGATATTCCTTTATTGGAACCTAGATCTGAGTATCACAAATCTCTAGTGTTATGTACTGGGCTTGATTAAGAGCAGGTGCAGGGAGCTGCACCAGAACAGTCTGCAGACCACGTGGTCTGCCCGGGGAGACTTGCTGTCTGCAAGGAATGACTAAGCATGCAATTTGAGCGGGAAAAGCCGTTGCAGTGATTGGCTGGCAACGCCCCAAGGAGATTGTATAAAAGGGGGTGAAGCCATTTTGTTGTTGTTCTGTTTTACTTGAATAAAGAAATATCTGTTCATGAACTCTGATTATTCAATGCCTACCAACGTGAAGAACAGAACATCTAGCATATTGGTTAGAGTGCCATCCTTTGACATGAGAGTCCTGGGTTTGAATCCCAGCTGGTCCCTATCTTATCATTAGAGGCCCCTGGGCAAACTCTCTAACTCTTCACCTTCCTATCTCAGTAACACAAACCAAGAGAGACCAGACAATTTATGTGTTAGCCAGATTAACAAGATCCATGTCATATATTTGGGATCAAGACAATCTGACAAGTGGGCTATTGAGATAAAGCATACATGGATAAACCAAGAGAACCTGGAATTGATGAACTGGGACTGCAACACTATATTTAATGGGAGGTGATATATGAAACATATAGTAGAATTAGGCATGGACAGAAGATGTACATCCACACTAATTGAAAAACTAGTTCTTCAACATAGCTATACATTACATCCTCAAGAAGATACAGAAAAATAATGATATGCATCCAAAACCTGAAACTGGAATATCTCTGGCAGGCCCCCAATACAGAGCACAGCAGTTGTATGAAGAATAAGATCATGAATAAACCAGGTACAGACAATCCTCGGAATTGGTTACCAATGCTCAGTAGTGAAGTACCATCACATAGTATGCTAACAGATGCCAATAGAAGCTCTCAGGACAATCTCTAATACCACCATACCTGAAACCAGTAAACTGGTAATATACAACAGCTGCTGCAAACCTTGAGGTGTTTGGTTATATGATCAAGAAAAACAGCAGTGCATTATAAACCATCACCACCACCCTCAAAAAAAACAAGGTTAGAGACTAAGATTAAGAAAACTCAGAAGGAGGTTAGTCAACTTGTGGAATTACAGAAAGTGTGGAGATTAAGGATAAGACTTGACTACTGAAAAAATACAAGAGTTGAACCAGACAGCATCACAGAAGCAGACATCCAACAGTGGGTCAAGAACATAAAGAGATGAACAGCACCTCACCTGGATAAAATCCACACTTACAGGCTAATGAAATTAGCAGCCGTGTATAAACACCAAGCAGCAAAGATGAACCAGTTACTAACAGCAAGCTTCCATCCAGACAAGACCCTGCATGAATCACAGAATAGGGTTGAAAGGGATCTTGGAAGTCTTCTTAAGGCAAGAAACCTCATCTTAGACAAATGGTTGTCTAATCTTTTCTTGGAAACCTCCAGTGACAGAACGCCCAGGAGGCAAGCTGTTCCATTGCATAATAGTTCTTACTGTCAGGAAATTCTTCCTTATTTCCAGGTGGGATCTCTCTCTGATGAGCTTCCACCCATTGCTTCTTCTCCTACCCCCAGGTGCTGTGGAGCAGGGCTTTTCAACCAGTGGTACAACCTATGGTACATTGGCACCTGGCAGGTGGTATGGGACCATCCTAGCAAAATGGTAGCGGGGGAGGGAAATGAGCTGAACCGGTGGCAGCACCGCACAAGCCTGAGCGAGAGACGGCTGCAGCTGCAGGGCTGTCAGGGCTCAGCGGAAGCGCCAGGATCAGTGCTTCTTTGGGGCTGTCAGGGCTCAGTGGAAGCGCCAGGATCAACGCCAGGCTCCAGCGGTAGCTCGGGGCTGATCCTGGTGCTTCTGCACCAATGCTTCTGAAGAAGCATGCTTCTGCACCTGGTGCTTCTGAAGAAGCACCAATCAGCTGGAATGTTGCAGCCTCTCCAGGGTCTTGTGATTTACGTTCAGATTCTTGGCAATTGATTCATATTTATGACAGTCACAGTGTCCCAGGGTCATGTGAAGTGACCAAAACCTGCTGCAACCACCCAGCAGACGGGGGGAATAAAAACCAAACCACCCCCCCACCCCACCCCCGCTGCCAATCCTCAACAGAAATGCTCATAACAATGAAAACCTCGGACAGGAGGAAGAGGGCCGCCAGGTGGGCAGGCAGGTGTCTTGCTCGGCTGTGGCTTGGGGGGCACTTTTTTCAGTGCCATTGTAACTTCAAACAGTCACTAAGTGAATTGTTGTAAGTCAAGGACTACCTGTACTTTATCACTTTTTTCCTTTTTTTTTTTTTTGGTCATCAAGTTTTTGACACCTTGCTAGGCGACGGGTGGTACTCGGATGTTGCCATATCCTAAAAGTGGTACAATGGGTGAAAAGGTTGAAAAGCCTGCTGTGGAGAACATATTGACACTCTCTTCCCCATGGCAGCCCTTCAAATAGAGGAAGACTGATATCACATCTTTCCTCGGTCATCTCTTTGTTAAGTTAAACATAACTAGTTTCCTTAGGTATTTTTCATAGGATTTAGAGACCTGATCATCTTTGTTGCTTTCTCTAGGGTCTCAACATGGCAATCACATGATTGTAGGCTGCTAATTCCCCCTTGGCTCCTTCCCTTGGTTGGGCTGATTGCTCTCTGACAGCATTCATAACCCAATTGTAAGAGTAGCTTCAGAGTTCATCTTGTGATTTTCTTAATTTTGAATGAATCTCAGATTTTTTAAAAAAATCTTCTAGTTTTACTTTTGATTTTCTTCACTTGGTCATTGTTCTATGTGTGTGTGTATAATTTCAAATCTACAAGGTTTATAGAACTCTCTTATAAATTACTTTCCATGTTTTAAATATATTTGTCTAGATGATAAGTTAGACACTTTAACTTTCCTGCAATTTGAATATGGTAGTAGCATTCACTATAGCTTCCTCCTTCTGTTATATATTCAAGATGGACAGTATTTAATATTTATTTATGTATATGTAGGGTGTGGGTCTATACATATGTTATATATAGTATGTTTAGGTGTGTGTCATGTATGTGTTTCACTTTGAAAGCAGGCTAGTTGCTAGTTGCTTTCATTTTTGATGTGTGCCATTGTGCCCACAGTAAAAAAAAAAGACAATAAAGGTTATCTTATGTTATCTTATCTTATGGGGGAAGCTAGTTCATTGTCATACTATATGCTATCATGGAAATCATAACACCTTTGTTCACACTACTCCCTCCTCCAAAATGCTAAGCATCATTTTAAAAAGGGAAACAGAAAAAAGGAATTGCAGTCACCAAAATCAGTTACAATAGAAGTAATTTGAAATATCTAGGCACTTTGCCAACAGCTTTAGTAGGCTGAATTAATCAACACTTTGAAATCGCTTGCCAAGTCATGCAGTGCTTTAATATTTCAGTATAAAAATATATGTTATTTTCTTCTATTTATTGACATCCTAAACCTCTTCACATTTTCTACTGGCTATTTAATTAGAAATGACTAAGAATAAATTTCTCTATCTTTCTAGAACACATCCTTATTATTCAATTTGAAGTAGTAATAATTTTCTAATAGGGTTACTAGTACTGTGAACAACATAAGTATTATTGAAAAGCAGTAGCACAAAACATGCATGGGATTTATTTCTGGATAATACATTTCTTAGACTAATTCTGAAATTCTTTTGTCCTGCAGCTAATAGATGAGAAAATTGATTATAAAATACCATTGTTACTAAAACTTGCATTTTCTACTGAATTATTTTATAATAATTTATAAACTGCTAAACAAAAAAGTACCTCAGGTCAAAAGACCATAAAGATTATAAAGTGAATGATTGTAAATTATAAATTTAAGAGATTTAAGGAAATTTCTTATTTGTAAATATTGATGCACTTGTATGTTAGATCTTAATCAGTTTTTTCTTAATGTGTGATAAGAATAGTTACATTTCTACTCTATTCTACTCTTACATTTCTACTCTAATGATTCATTTTCTGAAATCTCAAATTATGTTACTGTGATAGAAACCTTTGGATATAATACTTTTTAATTTATTTAAGAAATGAGTAATCTTCATATTATTGATTTAATGTTCTCTGCCGCAATGATACTACGGAATCTTAATTGGTTTATACTTCAGTTTTAAATTCTTGTTCTCTGGTTTTGTCCAATAAACCCAGTCTTCCATAGCTAGTAGTTAACCATAAAAATATGTATGTATTTCATATTTTTGAGAAGTATTATATCCATATATGATAGAATGTGAATATATATGAGATTTCAGAAAATTGTAGTGGAACTTAATTTCTCCATAATCTTTCAGGAAGTGGCTTCTCAGAGTAGTGCTACCTGATGTAAGTTTGGCCCTTAAGCTGAAACAGATTCTCCAACCTTGTTCTATATCACCCAGTGATCTAGTAGGTCCTCTAATGCCTCTATGAAATGCAAACAAATATTCAGGATGCTTGAAGCAGTCAAACCCTTTGGTATTGATGGTAAATACTTGCCTGCCCACCTCAGATTAAATTACTCATTCAAGAAATTTTTATTTTCTGTGATTATTGCCACCTTCTCAATACCACAGCTAACTCACTGTCAAACTATTAAATAGACTGTAACCATGGAAATATGTAACACTTGGTCAAGTGTCTTGATGTTACAGATTCTGCTGTTTCTAAGACTAACTAGCAATATGCTATGTGTATGATCTAAATCTTGAACTTCCCAAAGTATAGCTATCAAATTTGCATTCCTAAATGACTCATTCTTCAGCATAAATGACATGGAGATGAAAAAAATGACATGGAGATGTAACAAAGGAAAGAATTAACTGCTTAATTAATAATGTGTTAAAATCAGTAATGATCAGTCTTTATTTTGTCTTTTTCCAATTGTTAAATGCTATTCCTTCTCAGATTACACCAACCAGTCTTGCTGTTCAGAAGCTAAACACTTCTGGGTTTAGCTAGTACTTATTGGGAGACTTTTCTAAAATACTGAGGCTGTAAGCTACACTGGGAATTAAAAACAATTCTGCAACAAAATAGTGGAAATCACTTCCACATGGCTGCCAAGAAAACTAAATCGGTGCATTTGGGAGATGATTAGAGATTGAACACAACTTGAAAGAGAGTTTACTCATTGTTCCAAAATGAACAAGGGGTTGATTTGTGAGTTCATTAAAATACGAGCATGGAATGGCTTGTATCACTTTGGATACTGAACTGATAGGTGACCTATTATGAATGTCATGAATCAGTCTTTTCCCTATTAAGACCTTAATACCCTAGAAATAGAAAATAAACACATCAGGCAAAATGCTGACATAGAGTTTTCATTTTGAAAGTTATAATTCCTGACTGCAGTGGGTTATTTTGAAATGATTCCTCTAGTATTTTCTTCTGGTCATATTCTGTAGTAGTAGCATACCAATATATGGCTTGTGCAGAATCAACCAACAATATGTTGTCTATATTTACAGTATGTCTAGAAATTAGGGAGTTAATTGACATTTTTCTGATACTGCGGGTAATAACTAATTTTAAATATTTTGGAATAGTATGAATCTACTGGGCCAAGCTTTTGGTTGTAGATAGACTCTTGTTTTAGCTACATTGAACTATGTCCTTGCAATTGATTTTGGTGAATATATATTGATTTTGGATTTCCCTAAAAAAATATTGAAAAAAGATATATAATCAACTTGTTAGATTAACAATATTGGATGTGTAAGGGAAATTATTAAGTAAATGCAAAGCTAGCATTTTTATGGACTTTCTTGAAAAAGACCAGCAAACATATGAACATCTTTTGAAATTTAAGCTAATGAAATATCTTTATTGTATGTTCTGACATTTCACCAGTGGAAGTTTTTTTTTTAAAAAAATAAAAATAAGAACAGACTATATGCGTATATTCCTGATAAGGCTATTTTGCATATTGGTATATATTGTATAACTTCTACTTTCTATTGAAAAAGCAAACCTGGAATTGTTTGAGTCTTAGTCCATTTTCCAAGCAAACTAATAATGTACAGGAACTGCTCTAGTACTGGTATAGTTCCCAGGAGTGCTTTGCAAACTTTTCAGTGAACTCTTTTCAAGAACTGCTGAAATATCAGGACAGACAATAATGGTATAATTAAACTCCATGATTCTCCAGAGTTTAACCAAGGAACATTAGGAGCAATGCAATGAGAGGTCAACCTGTCTATAATTCAGCAGGCAGGTCTCGTTGAGTATACTAGACTTATTTTTTCATTTGTGTTTTATTTTATGTGACATGTGAATACAGATGCCTTCGTAACTGAATTTGTAGGCAAATTCACTCTGTCAAAAATAACATGCTCAAATGTCTTCTTTCCTTTAATATTTTTTTTTTTGTAAAATGTTTGTAGTTCACCTTAATCTTTACCACATTCCCCAGTTTTGTGCCTTTCAGCTGTGTATGGCTTAACTGTTGGGAGTTGATAAAGTAGGTTGTATTGAAAAAAATTAGTTAAATTACATATTATAACCAAGTTGTCAACTCTGTTTACTCAATGCTATCTCTATTTAAATAATAAACTTAAGGTGGTGTGCTCAATTATGGTATCACATCAGTTCTAAAAACTCAAATTAGTGAAGAAGGAATTCAACAGAGCTTTGACTGGGCAACAGGAACATGAAATGTATGAATGGGAATGTTGAAGGAATGGTTTGCAGCTTGACTGTAATGCACTAGTGTAGTGTGTAAGCATTTTATCTGAAGTAGTCAAAGTAGTTTTGACTTAAAACATGGGCATTCTCACTGTATTTGTGCTGTATTTGTGCTTTTTCCTAAGTTCTCCCAGTAGCCAGGAAATTCTGTGTTTTAGGAAGGTGATGCTAAGAAGCCAGTAAAAATTATTTCTTTGACTCAGATCAGATTTCTTGACTTTATATAGCTGGTGTCTAAGAGATGCTTGTATTGCATGATATCAGTCATTTCTTAATTATCCAGAGGATGTTTTTATATTACATTTGAGATACAAAGTTCCTTCTTTTTCAGTAAAGGAGTCCCTGCTGATTTTACTTTGCTATTTGTTCCAACTATAGGGGGCGGTCATATATTGCTATTGGCAATTTTCTTTCTTTCATTTTACAATATAAATGAAACAATATATATGTTTTGGGGTTGTTGTTTTTTTAAAAAATAAAGATAGTACAAATTTTGAAAAAAGAGTAAAGAAAGTAAAAAAAATAGTAAGTAGATTAAAAAGGTACCAAAAAATAGAATGAAAGAGAAGAAAATAAAAAGTTATAAAGAAACAGTTTTCAATCTTCTAAACAGCAGTTACAAGTACATGTATGTTTTACTCTCTTTTCTCTAAGGTTACAGTATAGTTTCAATATAATCTACTCTGTCTAATCAACAAACTCATAAATCATAGATTCGTTTTTTTTCATAAAAGGTTTCTAGTCACTGATAAATGTATTCATTCTCCTTTCTCTAACCAGACAAGTCAATTTTGCCATCTCTGCTAAGAGTTTGTGTAAGTTCATGAAGTACTCTCATTATTTTTTCCTGTTCAGATCTTGATGATGTTCCTAAGGAGTTAATTATTTCTGGGTTTTTAGGACATTATCTGCATTAGTTTATTTTTGTATTATTTCAGAATGATTATTTAAAGCTTGTTTTGAGAAGGATGCTAAGAATAGAGTATTTTGGCTCCCATGTTTTTTACCGTTTGATACACTGTCCTTGGTATCTGGAAAGATAGTCTCTGCTGGATGTAACAAATTAAATACAAGTAGTCCTTGACTCACAACCATTCATTTGTGACAGTTCGAAGTTACAATGGCTGTGAAAAAAGTGACTTATCACTGTGTTTCATGCTTTCAACCATTGAAGCATCTCCATAGTCATGTGTTCAAAAGTCTGGCTCATGGCAACTGTCATGTATTTATGACATGTTCTGGGATCATGCGATTCACCTTTTGCAATCTTCTGATAAGCAATGGAAAGCCAGATTCACTTTACAGTTGTGTTACTAACATAACAGTTACAGTGATTCACTTAACAACTGTGGCAAGAAAGATTGTAAAATGGGACAAAACTCACTTAACAACTGTTGCACTTAGCAATGGAAATTTGGGGCTCAGTTGTGGCCATAAGCTGAAGACCACCTATAGCGAGCTCCTTTTTTCATCCTGAAAAGATGCAATGGATATATTGAAAAGTTCCGAAGAGAGGCTTCATTTTAAATAATGTACAAAGAATTGTACAAAGGGTGAATGGTCACAAAATTCTTTCATATCCTGCCACAATTGAAAGACATTCAACAGCATTTAAGTCATTCTTGTGAGTTTCCATTAAAAGAGACAGCTGAGTCAGAAACAGCATCCATTATTTATTTCATTAAATGTAATCATTAATACAATTTCATTTGTTTGAGTTGCATGATTGCGCTTGTTTAGATTTGTCTTCTTTGTGGGATAAGGTGCTTTATTCTTTCCCTGCTTTGGGTTGTTCTTAGTAATCTTAATTTGTTCTCCCAGCAAGTTTGTCTTCTATAGCCATGGGCCGGATATTCCAAGTGCCAGTGTTTTGAGTTCCTGTGAGAAATGATAACTTGTCAGTATAGCCATATGCAAATATTTCAGAAGTGGTTTTAAAGAGCCCATCTTCTTATTTATCAATTGTTAAAGACACAAAGATAGAAATTGCTGTTCACGCAGTCAGTAGGCATAATCTGTACCAAGATCTATCATGAATTCCTTGCTTGTCTCTCACTGAGGACAAATTTGCTGGAGGAACAGTTACTGCTTCGGGGGAAAACAAATGAAGTCAGGGAATCATCCTGATCATTTTCTTTCAGAAAGAGGAAGAAAACTGCCTGCCAGCATTTTTTAAAAGTCAATAAATTTGTTGCCACTGCCCTAAAAGACATGCTGCTGAGTGCTTTCAATGACTCTAGGCCTTACCACCACTGCCAGCTCTCGTATTGATGCTGCACTGCAAATCGTCAAACAGCTGATTGGTGCTTCAGGTATTCCTTTGCATCCCACAATTATTTTTTACCTTATCTATGGGATCCTTTCCCCTTTAGAAATTATGCAGGCCCTGCTCTAAATATTACTGATTGTCAAGTTCTATTTCTATATTCCAATGCAGAGGATCATAGCTATTTGAGATGTGTCTAGAATAAGATTTATATTGTTGTTTGTTTACTTACGATTTTAATGCCCAATGTATAATCATCAGTTTTTGGAAGCTTTGATAGTAGTATATGAACTTGGATTTGTTTTGTTTAATTTCTTTATTTCCACATGGCATCTTCTTTTATTGAAAGGTTAAATTAAATTCCACGTAAGTATTATCTTCAAGGAGCCTCCATGAGTAGTTAAATTGAATAGGTAAAGGTAAAATGTAGATTGTCCTGCTAGCTTATCAGCCCCCATCTTTCATTTCTTTCTATATTAACCTGATGTGTGTTATCATTTTGGCAATATCATAGCTTGTACATGCTTCTGTTCTTATATTAATCGTATTTGCACATTGTTTTTTTCAGATATAATCAGCATTATTTTGTGTTCATTTTTAACTGTTTATTGTTATGAAATATGCTAGCTTTGAAGGAAATGTTCATTTTTGCATTTTGAAAGGAAAGAAAATGTTTGAAGACTCAAGTGCAATTTTAAGAGTAATGTATGATGGTTGTCTGCTGTAATCTTGAGTTCTATACTATAATTGCATTAGTATTCCAATCATAGGACTCCTGTATTAATCAAGTGCTTAAAAGTAAACTAATTAAAAATATTACCATTTAACATTTTAAATGGTACAGAGGTGATCCTTTGGTTTCTAAACATAAAATTCAGTGGATGCTGCATTTGCCATCAATTTGTCCATGATTCTTCAATCCACATTATAATAGAGTTTGACAGCTCTCTTCATACTTGCAAGGATAGGCTTGTTATGTCATGATGATAATTATTTGCAGCAAAGTTGCTGATATTGAATGCATTAGGCCAGATTCTTTTTAGAAGTCTGTAATTAGCTTCCAATTTTATCTTGCATGCTTCTTCTATAGAATTACAGTGATATTGGCTGTTATTCTGGGTTGATTGAGAGAGGAGAATAATCTCTTTCAAGAAACTTCATTTGACAATTCCTTGATAATATATCTGCAGTTTACTTTTTTTTTCTCTTGAGGAAGTTTGGTACTTGCTGTGTAATTAGTTTGCAACAATCAAAAAGCCTCTCATCCTTAGCGATGCTTGGAGAAATTCTGTTCTAATCAGATGCTATTTAGAAATGAGATTGATACTTTATAAGGCTGAAAGATAATGGATGAATGGATGATAACCTTGAATTTACTATTTGTCTCAATTCTACTGATATTGGCATTGATACTGGACAAACATAAAATGTGTTGTGTAAGAGTGCTTTTAAAAACAATCAAAATACTCTTGGTTTATTGGTTGGTGCTAGAGATCCCTATCTGCCATGGCACCTGTCTCTCATAGTTTCTCTCTGTCCAATGAGATTGAGCAGAGTCAGTACACTTTATGTTTCCTCAATCAAACAATGTGACATATTGGAAGAAAGTATCCCTTCTCTGTCATAGTTTCTTTCTTCTGGAATGATGTTTCTTCAAAAATGTATGGGCTTTCACCCTGATGATGTTTTAGAAAGCTTAATAAAAATTGGCTCTTCCTCTGGGATTTTGTAAAGCTCTGTTAGTCAGGATTTTTCTTAGTGTGTATTTGGTCACACAAATCTCTTTGTTTTTCTTATTGTTCTTATTTTATATACATCACCCAAAATCATTTTAGAGGTAGCAGTTTCTAAAAATGTCAGCAATCAATCAGTCAATAAAAATATGTGTAACCTATATTATTACATGGACTAAATGTACAAGGGCTATCTTGCTGAGTGCACATATATAAAATGGTTTGAATCTGGTTACTTGAAACATTATTATGCCAAATGGCAAGAAATTTGCCTTCTCTTCATGCTCATCTGTGACATCAGTTAAACTGATGGCACAAGGGTTGGGTAATTTCTTCATTTGGTTGGGTATCCATTAAATCTTATCATGTAATATGTTCAGATTTTATGTCTCAGTTGTTTAACTTGGCTTATACTTGTGTTAATGACAATGTTGTTTATACTGTATGCATATTTATGGACTAAATTTAAATTTATTGAAATTGTAATTATTCTTATTTTATTGGCCTATTCAGTGCTTCAGATTCAGTTCTAAAAAGTTGTTTTAATGTGCACTAAGCACAAATGTAGCAATGATCTGCAAGTTTTGAAAGCAACTTCCTGTCCAGGAATGTCCCTTTTCCATTCATTCTGTTGAGCCATTATTCTATCTTCTAATACAGTGGTTTTCAATCTTCTTTACTGGTAGTAGCCTAAACTCATATATCATATTGTGGTCTACCTGTTCCATTTTTCACTAGGACAATTGTTGAAGAATGGAAAGCATTATTGAAGCTTTGAGTTGAATTATTTGATAAAATGGAGCAGTCATGTTTAGAAAACCAATTACCAGTTCAACAAAGATGGTATAAATAAATATGCAACTTTCAAAATTGCTTAATTATTACACATGTCTGCATTATCAATTTTAAATTCACTATAAAACAAAACAGGACCATACTAGGATTTTATTTTTCTTTTATCACCAAGTGGAATATTCACTCTTGATCACATGTACACAGCTCAACACACACACACACACACCACAGCAAATTCAGGGGATTTATTGACGTTTTCCAAGCCCTTCTAAGAGTCTTTCTCAGAAAACCTCCAGTCCAACTCAACTAAGAGACTGGCAAATGCTAGGCACCAAAACATATGCATTGTTCCCAGCATTGTTTTCCTCCTACAACTGCACTAAATAGCTGGCACCTGGTGCAGACCATCAAGAGGGGCAAAACTATTGCCTTGTATGTAACCCCACTGAGGTTTCATAGTTTTATTAATTCTGTTACTGAATAATTGACTTCTTAAATTTTATCTCAGCAAAATTTAAATTGGAATTTTCTGGAGTTTAAAATCATCAATGGAGGAGAATATATGTAGTTCAGACTTGAGCTTCGGAGTCCTTGGTGTTCTCTGAACTTAGTTGTTTTAGTGCAGATGTTTTGTTACCCAATTCAGTACTAGAAGGGAGTGAGGTTTGTTTTCTGTTTATATACTATAGCTTGTCTTGTCAGTGTTAGTGGGATTGTGATTTTCTCCTTCGTAGTCAACAGGGGAGAAATGTATTTTCAAACTTGTAAGATTCTCTTATTGTAATCTTACAATAAAGTATAGTAAGTTCATCTGGGCGTGTTTCTCATCTGGACTGCTTTGCAAGGCTGATAGAAACTCATTTGCCCATAAAATGAGTTTACCAGCTATTTTTAACTTAAGCTTATCTCATATATTTGATAAAGTCAAATTTATACCTATGACCTCCATATATACCTTCTGGCAGTAAATGTAAATTAGAAGTTAAATAAAGATCCTAGCACAAGTCAGAGGGGTCTATTACTGATCCATGAAAGTGAAATAGAAAGGAGCTTGATAAATGATAAATGTGAATAAGTACAAAAATTAAAGCCCCATTTATCTTCATCAGCATCCAAATCCAAGTCTATCTGTAAACAAATCACTAGTCTACAAGGACAGATTACCTATCTAGGGTCTGTAATCTGTGCTCTTCAGGCAGAAATTAGGTGTCCAGTTCAGCCCTTCTGCTCTATTGAGCTGCCATGCTATCAGCCTCCTCTATCACAAAAATCCTGCAAAAGAATGGCAGTATGGACAATCATGGGATCTGGCAGGGTGAAAGCTATGGACCATAAACACAAAGCTTTTGCTGTGTCTTTGCATAACAGATACAGTGCCCTTGCTGACCTTAATAGGGACACTAATGAGACAGGTCAAGATAGTTGTGATGATGATAACTCATCGTAGTCCAAGATGAAGAATTTGTTTTGCACAGGGGAAAGTATGAATCAGGTATTACAGATCAGTCATGCAAGAAGAGCCAGGCATCCAAAAAGAGGAGCCACCTTCTGATTGGTGATTCAATTATAGGGGATGTAAATTTAGGAAAGGATACAGAGGTTTCGAAAGAGGTCAGGTGTCTTCCAGGTGCTACTGCCAGCAAGGAAAAGAAGCGTATTTTTAAGATAGTCAAGAATGCCAGCAAGGACTGTGATGTGGATGCTATTGTACATCTTGGCCCTAATGATCTGTCCCCAAAAGATGTACTCTCTGTGCAGAATGTTTTCCAGCGCTTGGGGCAGGAACTTAGCAGAATAGGTTGTAGGCTTATTTTCTCAGAGGTTTTACCAGTGTATAAGGAACAAAATAGAAAAGGCCAGTGTATAACAGAATTCAATATGTGACTAAAGGAGTGGTGTAAATGGGAAGGCTTTGGTTATATTAATCACGATGTCAATGAAAAAGTGTACAAAAGAGATGGTTTGCACCCATCAAAGAAAGAGACTGAGTTACTTGGCAATAAATTCACAGATTTTCTGGAGAAATATTTAAACTGAAAAACGGGGACGGACAGTGAGTTAATTGATACAGAACATTCCTGTCTCCAGCAATCTAAAAATTATAGGGTTATCAGTGCATGTAACATAGATGTGTGTGCGGACAAGAATATCAACCTTGCTGTCAAGCAAAATCAAGCTTTTAATAGTGAGTGCCACACCAAGTACACTAATCAAACAGGTGGTAAGAAAACAGGGGAACTCAGGCATCACACAGGTTATGTAGAAAGTAAACACAGGATCAGTCATAAAGGACCCAAATGTCTATACACCAATGCACACAGTATGAACAATAAACAGGGTGAACTAGAAATTCAGGTTAATGAGGGCAGATATGATATTGTTGCCATTATGGAACTTGGTAGATGAAACCCATAAATGGAACATACAGCTAGAGGATTTAAATTATTTAAAAGAAACAGACCAAATAAAAGTGGAGGTGGAGTTGCTCTCTATATAAGAAATAACTACGTATCTACAGAAATAGAGCACAGCAATGATGAAAACTGTCTTGAATGCATTTGGGTCAATATAATAGGGGGGAAATGACATTGCCATAGGTGTATACTACAGGCCACCAAACCAAACAGAGGAAATAGATGAACTTTTTGTTAGTTAACTAAGGTATGTAGGAAGCACATCACAATAGTAATGGGGACTTTAATTACCCTGACATCAACTGGGAGACAAACTCTGCACCAAGTGGAAGATCAAACAGATTCCTGACAAACCTAGCAGACAACTTTGTCTCTCAAAAAGTAGAGAAGGGAACTAGGGAAACAGCCATATTGGACTTAATTCTTATTAACAGAGATGAAATGATAGAAGGTGTTGAAGCCATAGGAACCTTGTGGGGGAGTGATCATGCAATATTGGAATTCAACATTATGCAAGCACAAGCAATAGAACACACTCAAACTAGAGTCTTGG
The DNA here is from genome assembly GCF_001527695.2 of Protobothrops mucrosquamatus. Classification (NCBI taxonomy): domain Eukaryota; kingdom Metazoa; phylum Chordata; class Lepidosauria; order Squamata; family Viperidae; genus Protobothrops; species Protobothrops mucrosquamatus. The sequence goes on from NW_015387097.1 coordinate 230,191, forward strand.
ACTTTAAGACAGCTAATTTCAATAAACTTAGAGAGAGCTTGGGAAAGATTTCATGGATGAGAATCCTCAAGGGGAAAACAATTGAAGAAGCTTGGGGAGTTTTGAAAACTGAGATTATAAAAGCCCAGTCTAGCACAATACCTGCGAAGAAGAAAAATAACAGCTCTCAAAAGAAAGCAGCATGGCTGCATAAAGAACTCTCTGATAAATTGAAAGACAAAAAAGACAAATATAAAAAGTGGGAAGAGGGGCACATAACTAAAGCAGAATATCAGCAAATAGCCCGAACCTGCAAAGATGGAGTGAGGAAAGCTAAGGCTCAAAATGAACAAAGGCTTGCAACAAAGGTCAAAAATAACAAAAAAAGCTTCTTTCAACATATAAAAAACAAGAAAAAGGTTAAGGAAATGATTGGTACATTAGTGGGAGAAAGTGGCAAGAGGGTCCACTAGTGGGAGAAAGTGGCAAGAAACAGGGAGAAAGCAGAACTACTTAACTCATTTTTTCCATCCGTCTTTACACAAAGGGAAAAAACAGTCCAACCTATCAAAAACAGTACCGTAAAAAACAGATTAGAAACACAAGTTAAGATAGACAAGAAAATGGTAAGTGAGCACCTGTCCACCCTAGACGAGTTCAAATCACCAGGACCAGATGGATTACACCCCAAGGATCTGAAGGAACTGGCAGATGTGATCTCAGAAGCATTGAACTATATTTTTCAAAATCCTGGAACACTGGGAAACTACCAGAGAACTGGAAAAGAGCTGATGTAGTTCCCATCTTCAAAAAAGGAAAAAAATAGATCAGGAAACTACAGACCTATCAGTCTGACCTCAATACCTAGGAAGATTCTGGAATAGATAATCAAGCAACAAATCAGTGATCAGCTAGAGGCAAAGTCATTATCAAAATCCAACATGGATTTGTCAAAAACAGATCCTACCAGACAAATCTTATTGCATTCTTTGACCAGGTGACAAAATTAGTGGACCAGAGGAATGCTGTGGATATAATTTACTTGGACTTCAGTAAGGCATTTGTACCTGAGTTTTTGTTAATAATGAAACAAATGTTCAATTTGCTTAGTAAAATATTTATCACACAAAGAAAGATGCATTCAGGGCCTGTGAACAAAGTATCCAAATTATTATCAAATAAGAATGTAAATTTCTATGGACTGCTATGTAAGGCTAGTATCTGTGACAGATGATACAATTTTATATGTCATAGAATAAGATTTCAAATTATAATCTAAATGTGAACATTTATCTATTGAAGAATGAAAAATGAATTCATATTTAAATGTATTAAGAAAACATCACATATCTCCTAAACTAAATTCACACGAAAAGTCTTTCCAAATATATTCCGCTATAAAACAAGAGTTTCAATTGGCCCTTAGCTCTCTGCACCCACATTGATGCTGAATTTAGTGCAGACCCTCATTTGGCACAGCACAGAACTTCTGAGCTCATGCAATCTACAGAACTCAGCTGCCAAACTAACTGGATTATAGGTTCATATCATCATGCCTGAAACTCTAATCAGGCACTAACGGATTAAATAAGTTTTCAGCTTCAGTAATACTATGAAAGGATGTCTAGATACCATCTGATGCTTTAAAAACAAGTCAGCTGGAAACTTTCTAAAATACTTTTTTTTGCTTTTAAAATAATAACAGAAAAAGAAAAAAAACAAAAGGAAACAAAGTACAAAGATAGATACATTATAAAATTACAAAATAAGTGCATAAAATAAGCAAAAAATACAACAAGAAATAAAAATAAGGTGTAGTTACAATTCTGTATATAATTATTTAACACAACATTGTGCAAGTATGTGTATATGACTATCATGTTTTTTTTAACCTACTGTATTTTGTATAAATAAGTCCAATGTTTCATTATACTTATCCATACGATATCTATGTCCACTTATAGGTAGCAAATATAATCAAGTCTTCAATTAATTGAGTAAATGGAACCATACATTTATCTTTCCAATGTTGCATTATCAGTCTTTGCTGCATAGAGAAAATATTTATATTGTTCAGTTGTCAAATTCCACATACTAGAAAGACTCTCTCAATTGCATTTTCTGTAAAGCTGTTTGCAGAATCAAAGAGCATCATAACTATTTACTGAACAAAGAGTTTGTTTTCTATAAATATTTTCCAGATATTTGTGCAGAAATTCTTCTTAGAATATAAATTAATCTGGGAAAAATTTTCATTCTAAGAGATTCACCTTTTCCCAAATGAAGCTTTAATGAATCCCACCTATCCAAATCTGAAGAAACCTCTTTATATATTTTATTTACATTAAATGTTACTGATTTACATTTTCAGTATACACATATCTAAGTATTTAATAGATTCAGTACAAATATGGATTGATATGCCTTAAATGGATGGATAACCAAATTTTGCACCTATTGGCATCAACTCTGATTTAGACCAGTTAATAGAATATCCAAATATTTTATTAAAGGCATCTATCATTACTACACTGAAATAATAATGTGAGGAGAATATCATCTGCAAATAAAACATTTTATGTTCAATTAAATTATATACTACTATGTAAATCTCCCTATATTGTCTAATAAAGGTCCCACACAAATTTCAAAAGCAAAGGTGAAAGAGGATAATAAAAAATATATGATAAAACTTTATTTT
>NW_015387098.1:0-18049 GCF_001527695.2 Protobothrops mucrosquamatus
ATATATATATATATATATATATATATATATATATATATATATATATATATATATATATATATATTCTCAGATTACTATTGGGAAGCAAGATGCATAGATATCCATTTCACTTCTCAGCTTACTAAATGAAAAAGGACAAAATCAATACCAAAGAAATTGCATTTCCAGCTTCAAAGTATTGTGAACAATGAAGGGAAAATAAATGTGTAACAACTGTCAAAAAGTAAGCATTTGGTGATCGCCTCTTGATACATAGGATTGTATTTTGCATTGATGATTTATAAAGAAAATGATGTGACTTGTGCAGTGGACAATAATAGAATTTAAATTTGAAGGAAGTCAAGAAATCCTTTCCTCATGGAATTTCAATCATATACAATTAATTTCAGTAGGGATGTAAAATATCTCATATCTCATAATATAAACCTTGTGACACTTTCAAAATACAGTTTTCTGTCTGTTCTCCACAATACATGTGGATATTACATTGTGTTCGTACCATGGATGTTTTATTACTCTGGGAATTAAATTGTAAATTACAATCAATCCATTAGGAATTGCAAACATACACATTTATATAAAAACAGCAAAACAACAACTCTGGCCATGTTCTAACCAAACCTAGTTTAAACAACTATTAACAGAACAGTTGTGCAAAGGATCTATATGTTTCTCAGCTTCACCAAACAAATAGACAATAGATAGATTGTGTTTTTATCTGCCTTACCTACTTTTTCTCTGTGTTAAATTCACTACTTCAGTTAGTTTCTGGAATGATATTTTTTCCTTTGTACTATGGTATGAATAAGCTGTGAATTAATTGCAAGCAAAATTTGTTACAAGCCATATGATCAACAGGGTATGACCCTGTTGATCATATGGCTTGTAGAACACAAGCACATAATAGCTAGGTTTTCCACCATTGATAAAGGGATGACCTTCGCAATGGATCTCTTTTTGCTATTTATATTTATAAGAATCTTGTCTTTGATGATATATAGCTGTTCTGTTATTTTACTTTAATGATGCCATTTAAGATCTAAATATTCTAATTTATTGCATGCATACAGTTAAACTGTTGTAGTTATTTTACAAATGATATGACTTCCCATAATTTTGTTAGGTTGCATTTTTTTCAGATCCATTCAATATGTCATCTACTGCTGCTACATTTTTAAGCTATAATTATCTCATCTGATAATCTAAAACATTATCAAAACTAAAGACTGTTTAGCAAGCAAATGTAATGAGAAACACATTATGATACAGAAAACAAAAAAGGAATCTTGACTATATGATGATAAACATAAAATCATGGTTTGGAAAGAGTCACTTAGATTGTTAAGTCCAACCTTATACTTGATGTGAAAATTCAGAATAATGTATCTTTGACAGATGGCTATCTAACCTTGACTTGAACAAATCCAGTGAAAAGGGGCCAACCAACTCTCTGAATTGATTTTGCTGTCAAACAGCACTTATTGCTAGTAGACATAGAAATGTAGACAGATATGGCTTCCAGTTTGTGATTTCGGCACTGGCGGACGTGTGGGGCGATCGTTCCCTCTGCTGTCCGGTTTTCTTCCGCCAGGGGACCTTGAAAAGGGTCAGAAGTCACTCTGGAAGGGCGACGAGCATGAGGACTCCCGAGGACTCCCGAGTGATAGCAGAAAGGCAGCAGCTCTCTTGTTTGATGCTGGGTAACTCTTTGAACTGACAGGAAAAAGGTTGGCCATTAACATGACCCATCACTAAGCTGTTACCAGCCAAGGCCAAAATACTAACAAGCACTTTGAAAGCACTGCAGAGGAATTGGTGAGATCTTACCTTATTTTTACCCCAAGTATCTTCCCCAAGCTTTTTAAGGAGAGAGGGAAGGGAACGTGCTTCTCCCACCCTATAAAATGGCGGTGCTTGTTTACCTCTGAGACATAAAGCCTTGAAAAGAACAGCTAAATAATTGGATTTGCATCTATTTGATATTCAGGGACTCAAAAAATTCCTACTTTCACAGGGATTTGCTACTCTATATACTCGTAAAAAATGAAAAAGAACTGGACAAAAACCTAGCTTGGGAGGACATTTTGTGGCAAAACGTGGTATAGCAAGTGAATATTTTTGACAAAAAGACCTGCTCATAGCTCAGATCTGTCCTTGGTATTATCTAAAAGACATTAAAAGCTGAGAGAACAGCTGGGCAGTGAAATTGCTTTTTAGGACCATGGAGGTGAATGCTTACTGACTCTTGCTTAATAAATAGCCTCCACTAAAGGACTATCTATAACTACATCAGATATGGAGGAGGACCAGCAACAAATTTCACTTAATTACAAACTTATACTTGAAAAAATTCTTGAAGCTACTGAGATAATTAAAGCTAGACTGAAAGACAAAGGCACCAACTTAAATCTACAAAGTGAAACCCTGATTGCAACCAAATAACTTACAATTCAAAAAACAACAGAAGCGGAAGAAAGTAATACCAAGATGGAGGGTGCTAAAGATCAACAAGTACAGCCTACTGAAAACCTAGACAACCAAACAACAACCATAAAATTGGAGATGACTTTTTACTTAGACCAGAAGAAACCTGAGGAAGAAGACCAGATTGAATTGAAGACAAATATGTCAGAGCAAATATGAGGATCTGGGCTACCAGGGCGACAACTTAATGACCATAAATGGGCCAATTCCTCTGGAAAATTGATAATTGATGGTCTCTTTTGATTCAAGTAACATGCATAAGAATGAAGGGAGATCTATCTGATGATCTGAAGTCATTGGTATGGAAGCCTGGTTGGCATAAAAAGAAAGCTAGAGTTAGATTTAAAAAATGGGGTCATTTGATTTATTAGAGAGGATCCTAAAGTCTCAACTAATGGGCTAAAGGGAGATTTTGAGATGAAGGGAAATATGATTATTAGATTTAACTATTGTTGGAAAATGATAAAAAAAATAAGGGATTAATTGGCCTAATATTGAGGATTTAGATTTATAAAGGAAATGAAAATTAATTATTAGGGAATAGCTTCAAATTATTGTTTAGCCCAGATAACAAAGATGATGGATTTGAGACAATGAAGGATACTCCATTAGTAAGTAATGATGTACTAGGATGAGAAATAGAAAATGTTTATGAAATAAAATAAGAATATATTCAAGTAAGTAATAGGTGTGTCTTAGATATTATAATTTTTATATAGTGAAATAAAGGAAATTTGGGTTACCCGGAATTTAAATACTATGGATATTAAAGGTTAAATTGGAATATTTTAATTAAAAATTAGGTAAAATTCAAATACAGGATATGGATATGTATAAGCAAAAATATAATGATAAATGTTTTAACTGAGCTTGTTATAATTAGAAATTTACTAGCTTAAATATGATAGAGTAAATGTTAAGGAAAATAGAGAAGAATTTTTTTGATGATGTAACCTGAGATATGTACTAAAGATTTTGTTATTGTACTATTGACTACCCAATCACCATGCTGCTTTCCAAATACTCAAATGTAAAACTAGAAAACCAATAAAATCTTGTTATAAAAAAAAGAAATGTAGACAGATATTTCAGATAGAACCTTCCTTTCTCTAACTTAAAAAAATATTATGTGGCTATAATAAAAGTAATATAATTGCTTTCCTGTGACATGCTTTAAAGTATTCTAAGAGTTTTTATTTTATTATTGCCTTACCTGTTTTAAGGAATCTCTTTTTGTAAGATCCAGAAATCTTCATATTCATCTATCTCTAAACCTGGTCATTTCATTTAATCTTTTGGTGTCTTTAACCAAAGGTAATATTGATAGTAAAGTTATGAATAAAGTGAAATATTCCTTCTTCTAAGATAGAAACTATGATTCTGTTAATGCAATCCCAAATTGCTTTTATCTGTTTTATTTTCTTTTATATTTTATGAATCTTAAGATTTAATCCTGCCTCTTCATACTACTATTAATAATTGTTCAGTCTGGAAAAATAATGTTATTTTTTTTTTAAAAAAAACAGCACCAAGATAGAATTGGACAGATTTTCTTTGTTACAGTTTGGTTGTGTTGTCTTTGCTGAATGGTTGATATACTGTTTGTTTCTTAGTTTTTGTTCTCTTATTTTGAGCATTTCCAAGGAATCTTTTATTGTTCTTAACATGTTTTGCAAATTTCAGCTCATTCTTAGTTTTCATTTTCCTGTTAGCTAGAGAACTTTACATACACATCCTTGGGACCAGATGCCTCTCTAGTCCTTCTATGTGTTATTTGTTTGTTTGTTTTCAGATATTAATTATTTTTGTGCAACCATGCTGCAGTTTGTCTTGTTTTCGTTTTATATTATTGTTTTTATGATTTTTTTTATTTTTCTTCACAGAATTGTTTGCAATTATGCTTTAATATCCCCTAATTTAAGAACCACCATTTTGTGCTCTCTATTTTCCATTACTTGTACCACCAAGGTATTCTACTTACGTTATTCTAAATTTATTTAGAATGCACTCGCACACATACAAACACTCACACAAACATTAAAACTAGATTACTTCCACCAGAAATAAATCTCTATTAATAGCATAAATTATAAAGGATAGCTGTGTGGCTTTCTCCACATTGTTAAGAAGAGAAAGTTGTCAGTAAAACAAGACACCAAATTTCTGGAAGAGCTATGCTATATCACATTTAAAGATTTCTTATTTATCTTAAGAAGTCCTTAAATATGAAATAGGGGCAAAATCCTTTATCTTAATCATTATTTAGTCCAAAATATCTGCTATATTTTATTTAGTTTCCAAGTTTCAGTTATTAAATCATTTCTGCTTTTTGTACTGAGAACTAAAGTTTATCTTATTTATTTCCCTTGTTGTGACCATTAGTTAAGAGTCAACAAAGCCCATGAACTTTATAAGCTAAAGTCTATTTCTTCATTGAATGGTTTAAGACATCTCATTATAGAAACATTCTTACTTCCTTCTACACTATGCAAGTCATTATCAGAAATCCTTATTCATTTTCAAGCTTCATTGGACTCAGTTTAAAGTTTTCCTAATAACTATACTTTTGCCAAACATATTTTACCAATTTGTATGAGAAGTAACTCATGCAACAGGTCCATTATGCTCTGGATAATTCAGATGATAGTTTGAGAAACCAAATATCTTCCATGGTCATTGTTTGCATAGCTTATAATAGAACATAATAGAACATAACAGAGTAACAGAGTAGGAAGGGATCTTGGAAGTTTTTTTAATGCAATTCCCTATTCAAGCAAGACATCCTATACCTCAGACACATGTTGTCCAATCTTACCAATGTCTTGGTAAGACCACACTTAGAATACTGCATCCAATTTTGGTCACCACAATATAGAAAGATATTGAGACTATGGAAAGAGTGCAGAGAAGAGCAACAAAGATAATTGGGGGTCTGAAAACTAAAACATAACATTCTGAAAGAAGAACAACAAAGATGACTAGTGGACTGGAAGCTAAAACATATGAAGAATAGTTGCAGGAATTAGGTATGTCTAATCTAATGAAAAGAAGAACTAGGAGTGACATGCAGTGTTCCAATATTTGAGGGGATGCCGCAAAGAAGAGGGAGGCAATCTATTATCCAAATCACCAGAAGGCAAGACAAGAAGCAATGGAAGGAAACTGAACAAAGAGAGAAGCAACCTAAAACTAAGGAGAAATAAGAACAATCAACCAGTGGAACAACCTGCCTTCAAAAGTTGTGGCTGGTTCAATACTGGAAGCTTTTAAGAAGGGACTGGACAACCATTTATCTAAAATGTCATACAGTCTCCTGCTTGAGGAGGGTTCTAATCCAGGATATTGGACTAGAAAACATCCAAGGTCCTTTCGAACTATTCTATTCTATTCTATTCTATTCTATTCTATTCTATTCTATTCTATTCTATTCTATTCTATTCTATTCTATTCCATTCCATTTTTCTTAAAAACCTCCAGTGATGGAGCACCCACAATTTCTGAAGACAAGCCATTTAATTGTTTTAGCTGTCTGAAAAAAATTCCTTATTTTTAGATTGGGTCTCAGCTTGATTAGTTTCCATCTATTGCTTCTGGTTCTGCATTCAGGTGCTTTGGAGAATAGGTTGTGCCCTCCTTCTTTATTGCAGCCTCTTTAGATATTGGAACACTGTTATCATGTCACCACAGGCATACACAATTCCAGTAACTGGTCTTTATATGTTTTAGCTTCCAGTCCCCTAATCATCTTTGTTGCTTTTTTCTGAAATCTTTCTAGAGTCTCCACATCTTTTTATGTTGTGGTAACTAAAAACTGGATGCAATATTCCAAATTTGGTTTTACCAAGGCAGTATAAAGTATAGTTCAGTTGCAATATTTCTTTTCTTTCCAGTTCTATTCCATGGACTGGAAAAGTGTAAATCCCCAAGGTTTTGAGGTTTGGTCATTAAAGTATGTGGTAATACAGTTGCAATTTTCTTTGCGGTATTATTTGTGTCCACATGGATCATAAGGAAAGATTTTTGTGATGGACTTGATGAATCTTGAAAATAGTTCTGGCAATCATCTTATCTATGCTTCTTAGAGACACACAATTCCCACCCTGCTGGGTCAGGTCAGCACACATTATTTTTGTTCTCAGTAGGAATGAGTCCTGAAGTACCAAGTTTCTTCTTTTGTCTTACTGCAGAATGCAGTTGGATCTCTTCTGCTCTTTAGGGATTTCCTGTCTACTCATGTTCTGCTATATTTGCTTCTACAATGAAGGCTGGAAGCTTTTTCTTTCTTCTGGTTATCTCTCTCGTCTACTAGGCTCCATGCATTTCTTGACTGACTTTTTTATGGAGTTGCATCATCTGTCAGTTCTTGTTATAGTGTTACCTTTCTTTGATCTTATTAACTTTTATTTACTCTTTTCAACTAAAATGTGACAACTTGTTGTTTTAATATTCTGCCTTTTTTTCAAGTGCCATGATAAATCTACATTTGATAGTAATATATAACCCATCATTTTTAGACAGAAAACATATCAAAAGCCAGTCTATTATTCTTCACTTTATTTCTTAATATAATGTCAGGAGAAGTTTTATTATTATTGTTATTGGTTCTTCTTGTTCCCTTTCTAGGCTCTCATGTTAGCTAAATGAACATAGTGTTTTAAACTTCCTCACTGAATTCAACTGCAAACCCCTCATTTCCTATCCCAATTCTCTGACTTAGTAAACTTATTCATTGAAACCTGGCTGGTTTTGTTTGAATACCTTGATCTTTGATTTCTTTTATTCCTAGTTTCTTCAACTGGAAATATGCAGTCTTGTGCAATTTTCTCAGATTGACAGAAACACCCTGCTGATAGCAATTTTGCAACTACATAGTGAGACAAACAAACGAAACAATATATCTGCTAAGAATCTAGATTTAAAATATACATACATTTTTATCTAATCTAATCTTACATGCACTTTTGCAGGGTATGTCTTAGAGGATTTTGTATAAATGTGTGCTGTGTAGCCTCAGGGAATGGATCAACAGTCTTACTGGATATGTGATATTATTTAATGAATAGTTCCATACCTGATGTACTTCGTTATATTATTATCTTTATGAAGAAAATGAAGTGAAAGAAAAAAATGTGCCTTTATTTGATGAACCAGTCTCTCTGTTATTTTAATTCATACAATACTGCAGAAATAATGCTTTGTGAAAAATAATTAATATTTAGTGGATCTAAAACTGGTGCATTATTATTTTAATGCAGTCATGACATCACTTATATTCTATTTAATTTAATAGACCCCACAAAGCTTACACTAAAAATTGTCTAAGCCACAAGAATAAGCATAAACTAAAAGTTCAAGTTTAAATTATTCAAAATTAACATTAACAATAATATTAATTAAAATTAAATTAATTCAAAGAAAATGATCCCCAGACATGAAAAATCCAAACCTCAAGGGATAGATGCACCTTTATGAGATGGAAGTTTGAGATGCGTAAGAAAGAGAATAGTATACATTTTTTGACTATGTACAAAAAAAGCACAAAACAAAGCTAGGGAGCACACATTAAACTGTAAGACATTTGAATAATTAACTAGCAATCCATTGAAATGTGTCATATATCTGAACAACAATTACTCAAATAAGAAGTCCTATCCAAACTTTGTGTTCTCTCTATTTCATTTTAGTTTGTCTGGAACATTGAGATTTATAAAATGGTAAAGCTCCCTCTTCTTCTTGCCTTCTTACTTTTCCTTCCAAGAGCGTGATCAACTGGAAAAAAAAGGCATGTACAAGGCGAAGACATGAACAAAGCATGCAAACTCCTCTCCCTTTCCCAAGTTTATCAAACATGCCACCAACATTATTTGTTGACTATGCTTAAAAACCCTGCCAACCCATTCTATGATTTACTTGGGGGAAAAAAAAACACAAAACAAAATCAATAGCTGAACCTAAAAGTGCAGGAGTTTATATATTAAAGTGGGTAGAAACAAGAAACTTTGTATACTTTGCAGGCAAAAGAAAGATCTTGCAGCCACTAGTACACAGTATAAATAGAGAGTAAACCTCATTCCCTTTTAGCACTGATGAAGTTACCCAGTTGGGTAATGAAGCATCTTCAAGAAAACACCCAAGTTCAGAGAGTTAAATGGTGAGCTACAATTATTCTCTTCTAAAAAAAAAAAGCCCACCTGTTTTCTAGACCTTTTGAAAAACACAAAGAAAGAGCATGGACAAGAGAAAGGCTGAAAGCATGTCACTGCATTATATTAGAATAACAATATCAAGAAAAAATACCTAGTTGGCAAGGTTTTTTTGCAATGTCAACCCAAAGTAGAGGAAGATGAATTAAACATTTGAGATTCCAGAGCATTCCTGCTGTCCAGATTTTATCCAGAATAGCATGACAAGAAGTACAACTCCTTTCCCCAATGCCTTGAGACAAACTATATTGAAATAGAAAAGTGGAAGATTTCCTGAGTGGAAATCCCCCTAACTTGTCATCTTACAGGGACACCAGGTGAATTTTCTTGTACAAACAAGATAATAATACATGAAAACAAGCCAGAGAAGGAAGCCAGAGATATCAAAATAAATTCCCTATAGGAATTTGAATTAATTGTGTCATCAAATTTGCACAATTCCTTTCCCAAAGTGTTTCACTGGGATACAGTCATTGAAAAACAGATCATAATCAACAGAATGGCTTGAGTTTTCAGCCCAAAGTTTCCATAAGAGATCAATATGGAGTATCTCTGCTATAAATAGTTTCTGAACCTGTGCAAAAAAGATTTTAGAAAACATATTTTGTTTTCATTAATTCCTAGTTTCCCTAAGTAGCATTTATAGCCAATCATTCCACTAAGGATATGGAAAACCTGTGACCAAGGGAAATGCAATATAGGACTAGACACATGAGACTTCATCTTTTTCACCATGCGTATAACATTATAGTGGCATAACAAATGATGCAAACATTGAATCATGATATTTCTATAACTGCAGCCATAAAGAAACTTACATATATTATCCATTGTGTTTTAGGTAAAGACAAAGTTGATTCTATGGGTCAAAAAAAGGAGGAAAGGAAAGAAGATAATATGCAAGGATCTGCTCCATTCCCAAACTTGAATGAGTCAGTCAAGGGAGAAGGAGAATGGAAGGAAGCTTTTTGCAAGTTGGAAGAAGTAACCTCATTTTCAAAAATAGGAGAGGAAAATATTGAACAGATAGGTTTGTTTTAGAATTTTAGCTTAGCCTCGAGGGACATCTTGAAGCTATGTGCCATATCTGGATCTATCCCTCCCTTCTCCAGCCTCTGACTCAGGGAATCAGGACATGGAGAGCAGAATGGCACAACTCACTGTGGTCAACTTACCATGGGACAACTTGCCATGGGCAATTTGTCACTGCAGCACAATTCAACAATTCAATTTAATTATTTAAAAAAATAAAAATTATTTTGATTTTTGTCATTCACATCTCATTTTGTCCCTCCTTTGGCATACTTTCTTTAAAGATTCTATTGCAAGTTGGCTGCAGTGAGTTGGCCACGGCGAGTTGGCTGTGGTGAACTGGCTGTGGAGCAAGGAAACCACAACACACCTTGGCATACATGTATATATTTGAACATCAACTGCTGAAACATGAAGGAGATATGGAAACAATTTGTATGTAATGTATGAAGATAAGCCTACCATTTGAAACAGAAATATCTTGATCTGTGCAAATCAACAGAACAAACAGAAGCTCCATCTCTCTTTGTTGCCATGTGATACATGTTTATGTTAGAGATGAATGAATGATCTGTTTTCTTTGTATGATTTTTTTAAAAAAATATATTTGTTTCCATGAGCAGTTTTCAACAATATTAATGGTACATCGGTCTCTTATTCCACAGGATTATACAATCTGTTTTATAGATTTTATGTGACAGGAAACTTGACTTCAGATTTTTCTTCAGCTTCTTATTCTGACAAAATTCAAAAGGTAAACATGTAGTATACTATAAACATGCCATATACATTTTAGATTAATCTAACAATTGATGTTTGATTCCATTAAAATTTCCGTTTCTTCTTTTTCTGTGCATTAAAATAAATTGCTAAATAATATTAGTTTTGAATTTCTCAATGGATAATTATATCTGGGAACAGAAAGGATATTATTAACAATAGCAAAATTAATGTTGGTTTTTTATTTCTCTTTCCTTTTTATAACTTGCATTTAACAATTCAAAAACAGAAATGTAGCAGTTCTCAACAGAAACACTGGATTCAAAATCATAGGACAGAGTAAGTTGAGAAAAAGGTTTTAGGTACAGGATTATATTTATGAAAGTGTCATTATAATCAGTAGCTGTCTATAATAAGTAATACCTTTCCAGCCAAGCTTTTGAAATGTTACTCAGGAAAAACTGCTAGCACATTCTCTGTGGAACTGCTATTTCATTAATTTATGACCCCTTTCCTGTTGTGCTGTTTGCAAACTCACATACAACAGTGCATTGGTCCATATTTAGTTTAGTTTCAATAATTTGTATAGTCGGTCAATGCAAATAATTTCCTTTACAGAGTTAATGGACTTTTCATAAACACTCCATTCTTAGACTTTATCTGTTTGCCTTTTATAAGATTACTCAGGTTAGCACACTGACTTGTGAAAATAAACAGAAGGACACAGTATTGGAAAAGAAAAGAAAAATAAAGGAACAGAAAAGCCACAAGAAAAATAATGGAAAAAAACATAAAAGAATACTTGTCACCCTCTCAAGTATTTGTCTGTGTATTTGTAAGAGTATCACTGTTTGCATTATATCATGGTGCAGATATGTTACAGTAGTTATGGAAATTGACAGTTCAAGAGAATTCTACAAGGCACAAAAAGATGTTATAAAAGAAAACAATGCCACTGGAATCTGAACAATAGATTTATATATTTGATACTGAGCAAATCTTTCTAGTTATCATTCACAGAATTTCAAATAGGGAGCAGATCAAAGATATTAAAATAGACCTTAATGTATGGCAAGTTTTGTCCCTCACATCCACACTATATAGTATAGTTCTACATAGATACTGGAACTACAGTTTATTGTTATTGTTTCCCTGTTATGTGATTTAAATTTATATTTCCCTTGCTTTTTCCCCCGTCAAATCAACCGTTGTTCCTGAGTCCTTGTCAAAGGCTGGTTAGGACTAAACCAAAGGTTATTTATCTTATATTTGACGTTTCATTTGTTCTTATATTAGATGAAGGATCACATTAAAAAAGGGAGCAAAGGCACAATTAAGATGTAACTAGGATCAGGACTTAATGTTTTTTAAAACTTTAGTTTTAATGAAATATAATAATCTTCTTGTGATTATTCACCATATAGTTTTTAATATTCCTTTTCTATCTCAGAAAACTGGAAACTATAACTTGAAACAATTTTAAACAGGCTAAGGGAATTTGAACACAACCAGGGACCTTAATTTTGTTGTCCTACTTTATGAAACAATATCCATTCAAGCGCATGCTAATATATGTCAAGAAAAGACTTTCTCATACATATAAATATATGTAAGGTGTTAATCAGTTTTGGGAACTTTGTTTTTCTTAGAAATACCTGTATCACTATGATGCAGAAAGAAAAAAAATCATAACTAATACTCAGAGGGTAGTATCATTTGATTATAATGGTTTGCCTTACCTTAAAATCGGAGGAACTCAGAACAATACTTCTCTCAGCTCTTATATGCTGGGTAGGGTTAACTCAAAGCTTCTGCCATGGTGACCCATGAGCAATTATATTACCTCTTTATGCAGGATTTGAGCACCTGACATGAAGATGACCTTACTAAAATGACGGTAGCCTCAATCTGCCACTCAGACCTACTTGAGTCTTCCTCCCCCACCACTGTTCCCTAGAAACAGCTAGTGAATATGATCAAGTTTCCCATTAGAGTCTAATCTTTAGGATAGATCAGGTAAATGTCAGAATGTTATTCTTGTGCTTATGAATTATTCAAAAATATTTTAAAGTAAAGCTATTATTGGCACTGCAATGACCTGAAAGGAATTTAATTTTTATAGTACTGTAAATGAAATTGATGCTGTTTGAAAAAAAAGGGGGGGAACATTTTGGAGAGGGGGATTAGCATTTGTCACCTAATGTTTTCTGTATTTTATTACCAAAGAACATTCTGTCAGCTCTTTCCTAACAATTTGACACAAATACTCACCGAGATACAAGCACGCACCTGTGTGCCTGCATGTGTGTGTGCGCGCGCACACACACACACACACACACACACAAGTATCATAGTAATACAATAAAGGTTCAGAATTCATTTTTTTCATCTTGATCAGAATGAACATTTAAAAAACATATTTGGGACATATCCATAAATTTGGCAAAGTATTTTTTTGACTACAGCATTATTATTTAATGTGATGTTTTTCCTTTGTTCATGCACCAATATCTAGTGAAATATTTTCCAGACCATCTCAATTTTGCTTTGGGAAACTGACAACTCTGTATATCAAAATAAATTTTAATGGTTAGCTGTGCATATTTTTGTAAACCTGGCTGTATTTTTCATATAGATATACAAACACATATACTGTAAAATCAGCCTAAGAATAGCAAGATCAACTTTTTGAGCCTAGAGATATCAAAAGGGAAGCTGATTTTTTAAATATATTAACCTTATGTTTTAAAAGAAGGACAATTGACAAGAAAACAGAATACCCCATGAGATACTTCATACTGTACAAAAATGGTATGGAGATGAACAAAATTAGGAAATGGGGCTATTATGCTGGAGAAAATTCTAAAGGAGGCTCCCCCCCCTCAGAATTATTGACAAGCTGTAGGCTGGTGGGGACTGAAAGGAGGAAATACATTTAATCCAACTCTGGTGGTAGATATAATACTATACCTCAATTACAGAATTGTATGTTGGACTGAAACTCTCATCATGGCACAATATGTGTCCACTAAGCATTCCATTAATCATCTAGCTTTGTAATGTTTAACAGATATATGATCATCATTATTCTAAGGCTATTTTGTTAACATGACATGGTTATTTTATCCTGTATCTGGAGAGGCCTAAAGTGAATATTATTGAAGCATGGCAATTGGTACAAAGAGGAAAATGTCATTATACAATATTACAATATAAATGTAAAATATTAAAATAAAAAAGGCAAAGTAAAAAATAAGCCTCATAATTTGACAGAAAAAAAATCCATCCAATTATACACCATTATTCAGTCTTCACATATTAAGATACATTCAGTTATATGCTTTAATGTTAGAATCTTCTGCAAACAACCAAGAATAGATGAAGAAGTGGTACATGACTGCATCTCAATATGAAGCCCCAGGGAAAATACAACATATTAATCAGGCTGAATGCCAAATTGCACCCAGAAATAAAAACAAGATAAGAAGCATGAAAGAAAAAGTGTAACCCAACAGTCAGTGGAAAAGACAGATAATAAAATGTCTAGAAAGCCAGTCAGTTTTTCCTTTTTCTCCACGGTGCTTTTACCATACAAAGGACTTAATTGAAAAAAAAATATTTGTTTAGGAAGACAAAATGGAAACTTGAGACAATCAAAACTTTTTTTGCTTTTCTAATTGCTACTTGAGTATTTTATACATAATTTTGAACATTATTATTAATTTCTGTTTGGATTATGATGATTATTTTGAAACAGTTTTTCTTCAGAAACCATATTCTGAGTCACTTAGCTTATCTGGCTGTATTTACATTATTACTATGAAATACTGTGACTTACATTTGTTATCTAAATAAACTGCATTAACTTCTGTATTTGTGCTAACATAAGGATAAATTATTCATAACAGATGCTGCAATCTTGAATTTCAGGACAACAAAAGAATAAAGTGCTTCTCAAAAGGGGTTTTGTCTTTTTTTAAAAGTATCTAATTGTATAGGTCATTAGCATGCTTAAGGGGTTAATGTACCCATAAATCATTTTCCTTAATGTTCCCTAGATTTACTTATTCTTCTGCTATTGCTTACCAATAATAAGAAATATCTTAAAAAACTTACTGGAATAATAAAGTATCCACTATGAATACTTTCACAGAACCCTACATAGTTCTGCTAAATGTCTTAAAATGCACTTTAGAATATTATCAGGAATAAAAGCAAAAAATGCCTAATAATCAATCTTAAACCAGAATATATTCATTTCTTTGTAGAGATTGCATATTATAAACAGCTGATTTTTATACAATATCATGATACATCTCATGCTTTATGTGAATAAAGTCCCATCTGGTAATTTGGTTAATAAGCTCTTATTACTTCTATGAATCCACAATTATCCAGAAAAAAACAGGTCAGGCATAAAATCTGTTGATTTTTCTAATAGTAAAGACAGAAACAAAATTATTTGGCTTCTCTGTGAATGTTCTATCTTTCCTTAGTACATCTTTAATGCCAATAATAGTGACTTGATGGTCTTCCAGACTACTTGGCTTCCTATTAAGAATATATTTAAAGATTTACTAAAAGAAAATTAGAATGTAAAAATTCGATATACAAGAGTATATACACTATATATACACAACACTATAATGCAGCACTGATCTTCCTAGATGCAGAAAAAGCTTTTGATAATCTGAATTGGTCTTTTAGGTTTAAGGTTCTAGAATAAATGGATTTTGGAAGAATTTTATCCAAGAGAACAAATCAATATATACATTCTAGAAGGCACATATTATTGTTAGTGATGATTTAACTAAATCACAGGAGATACCTGGTTTTTTATAGTTTTTGAAGTGTTTAACAGAAATATTAGACCTGATGAAAAATAATTGGTTTGATTTTTTTAAAAAAAGAGTCATAAAATTGTGAGCTTTTGCTGATGACCTATTTTTGATTTTACCGGAACCCCAGAATAGCATTAAATTCTTAATGAACAAATTGAATGACTTTGGGTCATTATCTTGTTTTAAAGTAAACAAACAAAAAACAAAGATGCAGGTTAAGATTATGACTATACACAAGTAAGATGAAAAATCTGGTTTTAAAATTGAGAAGATTAAATTTTAGAGGGTTACATTGATTAATATGAATTGTATGTTGTTTCAAAATAATTATGTTAAGATATGAAATTATATTGGAAAAGACTTACAGAAGTGGGACAAGCTACAGTTGTGATTACTGCAGTAGAATTTCAGTGATTAAGATAAATGTTTTATGTAGGATGTTATTTGTACTTCAGGCAGTACCTATATCGATAACCAATGTACATTTAAAAATAGAAAAAAAACATATCGTATTTCTAAGTTTGTACGGCAAGGAAAAACAAAAATTAAATATAAATTGTTGCAAGATGCTAAAGAAAGAGTTGGCCTGGAATTAAATTACAATTAAAACTTTACTTTGCTGTTTATGGATAAAAAATTGGATGATTGAGAAATAGGAGGTTTTTGCAGAAGAATATGATTTGAAATTTAGGTGACACAGCTACCTAAATCTTTGCATGACAAAGTTAAGGTTAATATAGATTTTCAAAATTTCATACAGATATAGAATAAGATTGACTTCCCAGATTCCTCTATCGTTGCCACTCCAATAAGCTTTTTAAAGCTTTATTTAGACAAGAAATGATAGTTACACAAACTTGGTTGACTTATTCAGAACTACTGATTTGCTTTTCTGAAGGAGAACCTCAGCTAAAAACAACAGAAGAATTGGAAATGGAAGGTCATACTTGTTCATGGTTTGCTTATGCTCAGTTGACAGAAATACTGGACAAGATGGAAAGGATTGGACAAAAAGAATTTTGATTTTACAAATGAGAAAACTGATTTTGAATTGGATTTGTGTCCAATGACATGCATGTTGTTGTAAAGATGTACAAACTATTACTTAAAATTAAAATGTTAAAGACTGCATGACTAAATGGGCAAATATGTTTTGGATGTAATCTAATGCTTGATCCATGGGAGTATATGTGAGTAAAGGATTGAAATTTATTCTGAACTAGCTGTACCCGGCCACGCGTTGAGGTGTGATATCTATATAATAGTAGGTATAAAAAAACATGCGCGTATTTGAATGCAACGTTGTGTCAAAATTTCAAAGCAATCGGTAAAGAACTTTCAGAGATTTAAGATTTTGAACAAACGAACATTTACATTTTTATTTATATAGATTATAACTTGACAAAGAATTTTTATAAGATGATATATTGTTGGTATTTAACACCTGATACTTTTAAAATATATATATAAGGGTATGTCATATACATGCTAGAAATGTAATCAATGTGAAAATTCTTTACATCATATTTTGTGGACATGAAAAAAAACTAATAAATATTGGGATAAGGTATGCACTTTAATTCAGAGAATTCTTGGAATAAATTTACACAAAACCAGAGACTTTGTTTTCTTTTTAGGCTAGATAGATAAACAGCTTGGAAAACACACACACAGAGACACAGACACAGACACACAGAGAGACATGGGTCTTGGTTGGGAGGACTTACAGATTCCACAATGAAGGAATGGATGGCAAAGATAATGGAGTTGAAGGAGATAGCAGGCTTAATTATTTTGATTAAAGAAAAGACTTTATCTAGCTTTGTTTTTACTTGGGGACCTCTTTCGGTTGCTTTGCTTGTAATTAAGAGAATGAAACTTTAATTTTGGACCAGATAACTGTTTATGATTGTAGACATACTGTGTACTATTGTTAATCTTAGAGTAAGAGGTTACTAAATTTTATATTTGTATCTCTAGTGAAAAAAGTAAAAAGTTACTCCTTTTCTACTCTTTCTATTCTACTTCTTTTCCTTTTTTTGCAGTCCTGACTTTGATTCTTTCTTTTTTTTTCCTGTTTCTTTTTTCTGTTTTCTTTTATTTATTGCTAAAATTTAATAAATCTTTTTTTAAAAAAATACATTTGAAGAAATTTTTATTATTTGGTTTACTGTTTTTTGTCATATGCTGCTGCTGAAGTAGTTATTTATTTATTTTATCCTGTTTTTACATTTTTATAAATAATCCAAGGGAACAAACATACTTTCTCCTCCTATTTTCCATATAACAATTCCTTACTGCAGTTTTAAACTCACCATGACTGTACGTTTGGTGAGAGAGAGTGTAAGTCAGGCATGTCAAACTCGCGATATCACGTAACATCACATGAGGTATCAGGACTTTTTCCCCATTGCCAGCGGGTGTGGTTTCAGTGTGACACATCTGGTCCATGGCCCAGCAGTTTGACATGCCTGGTGATAGTGGTGCTAAGTCCCCCAGCTGGATTTTCATGCATAAGGTGTGACTAGAATTCATAGTCTCCTGTTTCCTAGCCTGGTGTCTTAACTACTAGGCCAAACTTCTCTACTTTGGTCACCAACTTCATTTGATTGAAAAAAGGCACTTTTAAAAAAAGGGGTTATATTCCTTTTGGCACTCTTTTGTTACTCTTTCTGTGGGAAAAATAGGAGGAGGAAGAAAGAGTAATAGATATGTTTGCCTTGAGTTATTTATAAAAATAATAAGAAAGGATAAAAATAAAGAATTTGT
>NW_015387098.1:18957-42664 GCF_001527695.2 Protobothrops mucrosquamatus
AAAAATAAAGAATTTGTCTTGCCTTCCATAATATCTTTAATCCTGCTTAATAACTGATTTATTGTTCTCCTGGATTTTGTGGGATCCTGACATAGCTGAAATTCCATTATTGCAATTTTGAACAATCTCTTGTAATTATAGGAAAAATTACTTTCCTCTATCACTTTCTTTTCACCAATTCCTTATCCTTGTTCTTCTGGAGTCTAAGGTCACGATGTTAGACTTATTTTGGAAAGTGTCCATTTATGTATATTAAAGTTATATCATTACTACTATTGTCCCTAGTAGGTTCAATAATGACAAGGATTGAAGAAGATATGGATACCCTTTATAATTAAGTGTAGTGTTGCAGCTCATCATTTTCCAGACAAATATTTATAAATGCAGTTTCTTTATTATATCCAGAATGTGCATTTTCTGAATATGTAAGGTTGATTCAAGTTACTTGTTACTATTTTCAAATGTCTTTCTAATATCATTTTCCATATAAGCATCAACATGTGCAGTATGTATGTATTTGATTATTCCAAATTATTATCTATTAACTCTAATAGACTCTTGAGCATGGCATGTTTCCTTGCTTTTCTTGGTCATTGTATGCTCCTTGTATCAACTTACTTTAGGGAATTTATATGCCCCCCCCATAATGATCCAGAGAAAGAGTTTGTTCCATTATTTGTAAATTATAGTTTGTAGTTCATAGGGCAACTCCTATCAAGTCATCTGTTGTTGTTACTATATACAGATGTACTGCATATATCTGTGTATGATATACAGTACATACTGTTGTGGGAAATAATATACCAACAACCATGCTGTCAAATTAGAATAATCCTCTCAATGTCTTCATACCTGGATCAAAAGGGAAAGGGTGCTTAGGAGGGATCATATCGATCAGATCTACTAGCCATATTATAAGGAAATTGTTCCTAACCCCTCTGGAGTCTGGAAAATACCATTTGTCTCTGAAGTAGATCATTTTAATAGATCTTCCACTCATGTAGGGGGAAAAGCTGCTGACAATCTGACTTCTTTTTGTTTTATATTGTTGTTGTTTTGTTTTATATTCTTGTTTATATTGCTAAACTGCTGTTTGTTTTATACTGTTGTTGTAAAGGATTGTGTTGAAGTTGTGAAGAAAGAANAAGAAGTATATCTGTAAACACAACCAGCACATTAGGGAAACTTGTTATAGGCATATCTATCGTGCAATCAGGCAAGATCCAAAAGCTTCAAAGATACCCCGTATCTTAATTAATTCAGCAATCAAGGATATTTGAGGGTTTCCTTCTCAGTTTTCAAAATTCTGTATTGTAATCCCTTATTCCTGACATTAAATTCACCAAAGAAAGTATGTGTGAATCTTTCTTCCTGATGGGGTTCTGCACTTAAAGGCCTTGAAAGTCATTACATCACAGGCATTTTAGTTGCTGTTC
Organism: Protobothrops mucrosquamatus; assembly: GCF_001527695.2. NCBI lineage: Eukaryota > Metazoa > Chordata > Lepidosauria > Squamata > Viperidae > Protobothrops > Protobothrops mucrosquamatus. The sequence continues at coordinate 20,394 of NW_015387098.1, forward strand.
TTGAAGCTGCCCTATGTCTTAAATGATTTACTGATATCTAAATCCAACAAACAAACAAACAAGGATGATTTTCATTGGAAAATCTATTTTTCATCAGCACCACAGTTCAATCTGGATCAGTTCTTCTGTTAATTGCTTCAAGTGAGTGAGCAAATTATGCATTTATTGACTACACAACTTAGTCCTAAATTTTTAAAGAGTGAAATATTGTAGGTTTTGTCCAAGTGCTCTTTTTTGTGTTCACTACAATTAAAAAATATAAAAAAAAGAAAATAGGTTGTGATTCTCACTGCTTATTTTTAGTTTGCAATCTGGAACTATATGAAATAAAATCACAGGACAGATCTAATGAAAACTGGCAGCTGTTCACTGAAGGGACTATGTATAGACAGTAATGGAAGTATCAAAAACATAAGTGAGAGAGGAAAATCTAAATCATAATAAATTATAAACAATGCACTTCTTTTGTATGTGTGAATAAAAGTTTTGTTGTTCTCTTACATGTTCACAGCTAAACTACAGATAGCTCTTTAATATTTCTGCCTTTGCTTGCCTGTTTAATGTAAAGGTTAATGTAGCTATAATAGCATTAATTTACAAATCATTTCCCTTTTATACATCCTACAATTACACTTTCAATAGTATATATTCTTCCATATTGTAACCTTTGTTACATCAATAACTATTCTTTGATTCACAAACTCTGTGTCTCCATAAAGTACAATGTTTTCAAGAATGTCAATAATGGGTATGTTTATAGCTGTATCTATTTGAAACAGTAAGCACAATAATAGTAAGCACAATTGACATTCATACTTTTCAAAGGCCAAATCTTGTGTTGCAAAGTATTCTCGTTATTCACAGATGTCCAGATTTTTGTATAGCCCTACCTATTACCTACACTGAAAATATGTTGTATGTATAGCTTTACTATAAGTTCACTGTCTTTGATTGCTTGTGTTGCTTAGGAAATCATAACAGAGGAGAATGCTTTCTTCCTATGTATGTTCATTTGGAAAGGAGTCATCTTAAGTTCAGGAATGCTTTTATTTTGAGCAAATATAACATTAAAAGATCCTGTGCTTAATAATCAAAATATTTGCATAATGAGTTTAGGATATGCTTGTGTAAGGATTTTGCATAATAATAAGTCATCCAGAAAGCAAAATATTCTTCCATTTTGCCAACCTAAATAGGAGGGTAGTAAGAAATATTTAAAATACCTAATTCCTATTGATTTAAATGTATGTATTTCACTATAGGTACCCACCGCCTGGACTTTTTATAATTGATTCTTTTATTGCTTTCTAAACTACTGATAAACAATTAAAAAAAACCAAAATGCAAAAATTGATAATTATATATATAGGATTGTAACTATTTGCTGCTAAAATGATATATGTATTAACTTTTTATGCCACCAATCTCACTGTTGCAATGACTCTGGTGGCTTACACTATGATTAAAAAGTGAAAAAGTCTTAGAAGACAATTAAAATTAGAGGAATTAAATAAAAAAGCTAAAAACAAGAGCTAACTGGGGTATTGTCACAACATCCGTCTCAGTGTGTAAGAAAGGATCAGCAGGCAGGTACGAGTGACAGACGGTTTATTCTGTACAGGAGAAAAGTCAGTGCTGGGAGTGAACTGATCCCAGCACTTTTCATAGCCTCTCTGCTTCATAGCCCCACCCCAGTCTGCAAGCCAGCATCCGGTGGGAAGGTCACATAAGCGGCAGTTCGGGTCCTCGCTTCCTCCCCATGCAACATGCACGCAGCCCTCGGAATGGATCCCAGGTAGGGTGTTTAGCATCCTTTTCCAGCACCCCCCCCTTGCTGAGGCGTCACCGCCCCTCTCTTGCGCCACTGCCTCCCGTGGTTCTGAGCCGCCTTTCTTTGATCTGCGCCATGGTCCGCGGGGATTCCCCTCCCCATGGCTACTGTGGGGATTCCCCTCCCCATCGAGCTGTACCGCCCAGTAGCTGACGACAATCCCGGTGACGGCCCCGGCCAGCGAGGAGGTAGGTTGGGAAGCGGCGGCGTTGCCAAGCTCCGACGCCCAATGGCTGGTGACCTCCTGGAACCGGCCCTGGCCTCGGCTGACGGAGTCCAGTCTGCAGACAGTCCTGGCGGTGACCCTGGCCGGTGAGGCGGTCGGAAGAGAGGTGGCAGTCTGGTGCTGGGTTCCCCCCTTCTTTGTGTGTCGGGCCCACGGGGCTTGACAGGTATGTGGATCTTCTCTACCTGGCCAGCCATAATCCTATGATTGACTAAACAACTGCAGTGTTTCGCTTGACAACAATGGGGGGAAAAGATAATAAAATCAGGTTTGATTCACTTAACAATTGGCTTTCCTTAGCAAGATAAATTCTGCTACCAACTGTGGTTGTAAGACTAGCCATATGAGAGGGATCTTAACCGCACTTACTGCACTTTATACCAGGAACATATAAAGCACTAGCAAGTGCTTCTCTTCATTCTTCATTCTTTTCATTAAAAGATTAGGCTTGGCAAAGTTGGAGCATGGTATAGATAGTCCTCCACTTACCACAGTTTACTTAGTGACCGTTCGAAGTTACAACATCACTGAAAAAGTAACTCATGGCCATTTTTCACACTTAAACTGGCAACTGACTCAGTTTCAATGCCCTGGGGTCATTGTGTCACCTTTTGTGCCTTTCTGACAAGCAGCCAATGGGGAAACAAGATTCACTTAAGAGGCGTGTGATTAATTTAAACAACTGCACTTATCAACTGTGGCAAAGAAAGCCATAACGCACACTTAATAAATGTCTCACTTAGCAACAGAAATTTTGGGGTCAATTGTGGTCATAAATTGAGGACTACCTGTATTGCTTCAATGTTTTAAAACTCTGCATTGACTAATTGGTAAAAAAAATGCATTTTTGCAAAAGGTAACTACGGTGCCTGAACAATCTGTATTGGAAATATTAAAATAGTTTTTCACATTGTAACTATATAGGAATTAAACACAAACATTAAAATGGAAAATAAACACATATATTCCCACATTATTGTTAAGACTTTTCAAAATCTTCCTTGTATCATGTTGATTTTGACAGACCTTTTATATTCAGATCTGAGGTCACCTATTTTTTCCCCATCTGCTATTAAACTGGCAGCCTGTAATCCTATTTTTACTGAAAGCTAATCATTAGAAAGTGAATGTCGCTCCACATTACAGCTATATTTTTTAAAGTGAGATCAAAAGCTTGTTCGGTTTGGTTTGCTGACCTCCCCTGTACAGTGAGAACTTCCAAATCATTGCCTTCTAGACAATTCTTATAGAGAACTGCTGACACATTGTCCTCATGGAGAAGAAACCTGCAGTTGGTCCTTGTAGCTAACAAAACCTTTTAAGCTCCTGCCAGCAAATCCATGCAGAAGAAATGATTAAGAAAATGCCACCTCCAGGCATCCGGAAAAAAAAACTTTGCACAATAAGCCAGATGGGATAAAATTAGACTATGTTATCAAGTCTGAAAAGCTAAACATTAATGCTGTAATTGCAGCCTAGAAGTGTGCTATAGAATGCTGATAAAGTTGCTTTGAATCAAAGATGGATATAGATTAAAATACAAATTGCATTTCTCCCTGTGAAAGTACAAAATGTTAGCAGTCATTTCATTTTAAAAAGCACAATTTTAACCAAAATTGTGACTGGTGAAATCTTTCCTAGTATAGTCACATAAAATGCTATCAATTAATAACCAATTAATTTTGGTCCAGAAGATGTAAAATAATAAAATAGTAGCTAAATTGCAGCTTTACTATAGCTAGCAGACTCCTGCCTTAAATGTGAGGCTAAAAAAACAGAATGCCAAAATAACAGGATTGCAGCAAAAATGTATTCATTATAGGTATTGTAACTGGAAGTAATATAATAAAAATAAAAGAAGAAAATAGGCAAAACCAGAATATCACTATTGTTGCATGAAATTGAAGGGAAAATAACCAAGTGACAATAAGGTATAAAGAAGTATAAACAATAAAATTTAAAATGTTTAAAATGAAGTGGATAAATATCGCATATGAAGAATCTAGAGAGGAAATAACTATAATATGAAATTATATGACCAAAAGAAGTTTGGCAGAAAAAACAAAAGAAACAAAAGAATGAAAATATATCAACAGTTGCCTCAGATAGAAAGTCCACACAGAGAATGGTAAGTACAGCTGAGAAGATCATAGGAAGCTTGCTCCTTGGTGTTCAGGATGCTGCTTATAAGCACTATATGCTTAGAACTCAAAGCATTGTTAGTCACCCCACACATCCACTTTATGGTCTGTTTCTGTTGCTCCCCTCTGGGAGGAGGTTTCAAAGTATTTCTAGCAGGACTATCCAATTCTGTAATAGCTTTGTCCCCTATGCCATCTGTCTGGTAAACTCACAAGATTTGTTTTTCTCACCATGCACATGTATTCATAGTCCGAACTAGACTGTTGTTTCTCTATGTCATATAATATATGTGGGTATATGCATAATTCTGTATTAATTAATTAATTTATTTATTTATGATATATTTATGTAGTGTATATCGGAGGTGGTGACCCTTTGAGAGCTGAATGCAATAACATTTCATTTTAATGTATGCTGTACATTCAAAGTGACAAAAAGTTATATTATTCTATTATTATTATTTATTTATTTTATTTAAAGTATGAAGGAAATGTTGCCTTCATATTTAAAATTGAAGTTTGCAGAACATGTTAGGACACACTTATGTATCAGTTTTTTCTTGTTCGGGAATTATGTTTGTGGCAGTTCACTAAACCCAGTTGTATGAATTTAATAAATATTAACATCACATTTTGAGAAACTTACTTAATGTCAATAATTTCTCTTTTGTATTCTAAACTAATTTTTATTCATGAAAATATATGCAGATATTTTATTGCTGCTCATATAAAATAGTAGCGTAAGAACAAATTTAAAAGAAACATAGCAAGGCTGATGAAAAAAATGCTCATTGCTTTAGAGCCCAGTTTGGGAGTAGAATAGTAGCAAGGAAGGGTTAATGTGGATAAGAATTAAATGGTAAGAGGAAAAAATAGATAAATCATTGTTTTATGTAAGTCTTTTATTCAGTCTTAATAAAGAGCATTAGATATGCTTTCAAAGGGGAAGGAAATTTTGATAGAATTCTCATGGGTAGATGCTGGATGTTTGGAGCTTTCACGTTTATTTAATTATGACACAGCCAAATGATAAATTCCTGTAAATTACTGTAGAATTATGTCTCTACCAGTGACCAGTCCTCTGACTCCCATGTTAAATGGGAGGATTAAGGCTTTGGGGGACAGTGTTACTTTCACAGCTAAGGGACAGTTTTGATTTATATTCACACACAGTCCAAATTGGAGGTATCATGCCAGCACAGATTAATGAGGATATTAAACAGAAATATAATTAATTTTAGAAGGAAAGTGCCTCTAAATATGTCAGGTACAAATTCACAGATAATTGTTCTGATGAATAATAAGCCAGTAGCATTTTCTCTATTATGTGGATTCTCCCCACCACCACCAAATTGGCATAGAAAATCTTATATACCAAAAAAATAAAAAATACTATGCTACTTCTTTTTTCTTGCTGTAACATTAATAAAGTCTGCAATATTGTTGTTAAATTATTTTTTTCTAATAAATTGGGGTGATTCAGAGAACACCGAGGATAGTGGCAATTTGTGGTAGTTAGCAGTCATAAAATGAAAGAACAAATAACTGAAAAATAATATTTACCTGAGCAGGAACAGTAATCACAGCACAAACTTCAAATCTTAGAATCACTTTTTCAAGCACCTAGTTATAATTAAAATTTAGAAATTGGGATTATGTTAATATTAGGCTGCAGTTGGATATATATTTGGAATAAAAATCCTAAGATTCTTTTAAGGTTCTAAAGAAAATTACTTTTGAATAACTGTTTACATTCCATAAGAGTTCCATTTGTAACAATGCAATAATACCTTATGGAATGGTTGGATAAATACTCTCTTTCTAATTACGCATTTATAGTACTGGTAGTTCCCTAAATACAAGTTGAATAAAGATATTATAAAAAATATGTTTACAGTTATGATTTATGAGTCCTTAATTTCATCTCAGTGTTCTGTTGACTAGATTTGGCATTGAGCAAATTCTTTGCAGATTTATGCTATCTCTTAAGACAGGAGGCAGAAGAATTATATCACAATAATATTCAGACAGCAGTATACTCTGTTTAAACTCCACAGGTTTCTTTAAATTAATAGCACTTAGCTCATTCATTTTTCTGGAGGATACATGGCAGCAGTTTATAATTACCTAGAACCTTACAAACATTGCTTAGATGCTGTGCAATAAAAAGAAAAGATTGTGAGTAGTAAATTATACACTATTAGCATTTTTAAATGTGTATTACTGTATCTAAAAATAATTGTTATGATTTGCTAATATCATATCTTTTATCATCTGAACCCAGCTTGGAGTTTTACTTCAAAGATTAAATTAAGATTAGGTGGGTGGATAAAATTTTTTTTTTAGCAAAACATCAAATAGCCTGAAGCAGCCCTTTAATATATTGAGAAACACAAGTTGCCCATAAAGCAGTATGATTACTTAATATGAGATATATGGCCTTTTAACATGCTGTCCTCACTCTGTAATGGAAATACATTGTTCGAATTTATTATTTACAAGGAAGATAATATAATAGAGTTCATAACTGAGAAAAAAGTACAGTAAATATAAATGGCCTGAAGTACTGGCATACCAACCAAGCTTTAAAAGATAGTGCACAGTGGTCAATATAATCTGAATCTCTCAGAGTAAATTCTCCTAAATGACTGATAAGTATGGACATCTTTTTCCTAGATCTCATTGTTGGCAGAATGTAACTAATCAATCAATCTAGAGTCTGGCAGACATCTCATGTCTGCAATCTACATACAGGGAAATTGTTTAAGCATTAAAAAAACTCTTTAAAAGGTTAGAATTGGATTTGTGAATTGAATTTGTTACAACATTTGTAACAAATTGATTACAAAAGTGATACAGAAAATTCTCACATTCTGTCACCTATGGTCCTGTTTAGGGTTCTAGCCATCCATAACCAGAGTTTTCCCCAATTTTCCACTTCTGTATCTCTTGCACATCTGAACCAAGCAGTTCTTGTATCTGTACCAAGCTTCAAAATGTAGCTTGAAAATAGAATTTTAGAAAGGATAACAAAATATTCAACTCTGAGCTACATTTTGGTTTCTTCTATAGAAACCAAAATGCATTTAGTAGGATTTTGAGTTGTTTAAAATGATATAAATTTGCATCAGTGAAGGATGATTTCTAAGTAATGAGATTCAGTTCACCAAATTGAAGCTACATGCAGCTCAAGAAATCAATTGAAAAGATGGTCTTTTCAGACTTCTTCTCCAGTCCTGGCCAAAGTGCCTCTAGGCTAGACTGTTAATAAGACTTAAAATCCTAAGTTGCTAAATCAGATACAACCCAGCAAGTCATTTAGGTCAGGAATGGAAGTGAAATCTTCTAGAGCTTTATAAGAAAGTCACGAAGGAGCTGCCAAAGTTTCTGGTATCTACTTAGTGTCAAAGTAAAGTGTATAGTAGAAGACAGTTTGGCATGTGCTAGGTTGCTGATTATTTCCTTGTCTTCCTAAATGCATCACTAGCCATAATACAGGGCACAACATCAGTAACTGCAGCTGGGTAAATCCTAAATAAGGGAATGGCACATGACATATAGTACAAAAATATCCTAGGCATTTAACCTTTTCTGAACTCTTCTTTAAGGATCATGTTCACAACCTGTGAATTGTTAACCCTAGGCCTTAGTTTAAATTTCCAAGTGACATTACTAACATAAAATGCTTGTCTCTTACTGTTGGGTTGTTATTTCATTTATAATTCTTCCTAGAAAAAGAACCAGATCTCAATTTATACTTCACCTAAGTATTTCATAAAGGTAAGAGTTCAAAACTCATGGTCACTATGTACTTGTTCAAAAATTGGACAATGCTTTTGATATAAAACCTAGTACACTGGAAATGATTTGAGGAATATCAGCCCAGGATATGGACATGATATCTTAAGACTGTGCTGTCAGTGATATAGGAATCTGCATAGTGAATCAAAAACTGAAGATGGGATAGTTATGATCCTCATCTTGGCTTTTTTCACATATTACATGGATGCTTCTAAGGCATGGTAAATAAAATGCCACAAAAATAAGAAATGTATTCTACATTAGCTTCCATTAGTGGCAGTTTTTAAGAAGGCTGTCATTTGTTCTTTCAGGTTTGGTACTAAAGTGGCTTTATTGTTGTGTTCTTGATTTTAGATATTTAACATTGAATCAGGACTTTTAATTACAATTTTTTGGAATTATGTTAATGTATTTATGCTTTCATGGAAGACATAGTAATTTTTATAATATTCAATTTTAATATTTCTATGTATTTACAATTTTATTATTATAAAGTACTTTAAGAGGATTTTGACCATAAGCACAGTCTTTAATAAATTAATAAATATAGGCCAAGATGTTAGTCTAGGAAAGAGTTTTAGGAGAGTTAAATAAATAAATAGATGGACAACTTGGAAGAAAATTGAAGTCCCCAAATTAAAGAAAAAGAACAAAAACTAATAGTGAATGAATCTATATCTATATCTATATCATCTATATCTATATCTATATCTATCTATCTATCTATCTATCTGTCTAAATATATATATTTATGCCCCTAGTTGGGGGCGGCAAGGCAAGAGATATTGTAAAAAGAGTAAAACTGCAATATGGCAGTTGAAAATGTCAAGGTGTTCACAATCAGACCGATCTGTCTGAACTCCCTATATATATATATATATATATATATATATATATATATACACACACACACACACACACACACACACACACATAAGAATACCAGAATTTAAATATTACAATTATTTAATGTAGTATTATTTTCCGTATGCAGAGTTTGAATTCAAAGAATTCAAGAATATAATGTAATGAAGTCAGTTATCATTAAAAACTTGCAGTTTCTTCTAGAACTATAGGAGATGTGAAGGCATTCCTTTTAGTTCCCATGAATTCTCTATAACCCTCCTCAGGTAAATACTTATGATTCTTGTATGAACCTACCAGTATATTCAGATGGATCTTCAAACATCACGGAAGTAGAAAATAAACAAGACAAATACATTATTTTTTTCCACTCAGTATTTAGACCTTGGGTCTGGGTCCTTCTAAATTGAGTCAGGATCACTTCTATTCAATCAAAAATATAGCCATAATCGTTTCAATAGAAGTTAAACATATTAAAGTTGACTTGATCTGTATCATTTCTAGATATTCCTTATTATAAAATTCCAGTTTTAAAATATATACCATGCTTTTTTTCACCTCTCACTCCCAAATTATTGCCTTCAGAGACAATGCTGAAGTTATCACAACTTTGCCTTTTCCTGACAAACCACATGAGAACATTTTTAATGGCATGATCTTTTGGGTAATAGAAACAATTACACAGGGCCAAAAGTGATATCCTCTTTGCAAAAATTATTTGAGCCATTCATTTGCTTTAACAGTCATCATTTGAGAATATTGTATTTCTTGTTTTCTGCTTTGGGCAATGGCTTTCACTGTAAGAGGAATAGATATTATACTCAGAGAAACAAACGTGTTTGTTTCTCTGAGTATCACATAATATCAGTCACGGGCAGTTTACAGGCCACAGGCCAGATCTGGCCCTTTAACTATCCTTGTCCAGCCTCTTTGAGGTCAATCAGCAATTAAAAATCAAATGTGAATAAGCACACTGCAAAGGGCAGGAGTCAGGCCCGGTAGATTTGGCTCTGAGCAGTTGCCATGTGCTCCTTCAGTTGTCAACTGAAAGAGAGTGAGGAGAGAAAGCACTTTCCTGTGCCTGTGCAGCATTTACTCCATCCCTGGAGCAGCCTGAGAAGTGGAGGTGATGGTATTTAAACACATCAAATCAGGTTACATTGATTTGACAATACTCCCAGTTTCTCAGGTGCCACCTTGGGAAAATTAATTGCCCAGCCCTGACATATAAACATTATGTTTATATTATAGACAGTGGGCACAGCATAGGAACGTCTAGGAGTAATATTAATAAACATGCAGATATAAAGAAATTCCTTCTCACATCAATTTATTTTAATTTTAATTTTTAAATTTCTATCTAGAGTCCTTACAGTATATTTTATAACATATTTTATAAAATTTGACAACTTTGAACCTTGTAGGAAAATATTCTTTACATTTACTCCAAATTGCTCATTGTTTAAACTTGCTAAAGACCTATGTGGGTAATAAGTAACCCACTAGAAACTGCAAAAATAATTAATGTTCAAGTTGTAAGCAAATATAAATGGCAGGACTATTAATGTAAAAAAGAAATGGTAGTATCTTCTATAAACACAGCTATTTTACTGATCTGAGTTGAATATAATTAACAGAAGAAAACATTTCTTAAGAAATATGTCAGAGAAATAGCTAATAGGCTAATATTGACTTTTGTATTAATTACTATGTAATGTAAGAGTAATAACTGAAGAATCATTTTCCTTCAGTGACCTGTACCAAACATAGGTTCCAACTTTGAATAATATATGCTTTTGCTATACATTATTCTAAACTACCTAATATGTATACATACCCTGTATTTAAGTTTGTTTCTATCTCCAATTCTAATCAGATTTATCAGGCAGATCTTCAGACACATTTTCATTCACTTGCTTAACAATAAACTACATAGACAGTGATTTAATAATTGGAATGCTTGATACTCTGAGAGAAAAGCCAGCATGTGTATTGATGTTGTGAAACCTTATGGCTTGTTATCCCTTGTGTTTTATTGTGAAATATAAAATAATTTGATCTGAAGAATGTGGAATAAATTTTATTTGTTCCTTAGAAGGGGCAATATATACCAGTCCTTTATTGAGCAATTTCTATTTTTTTATTTTCCTACCATAAGCACATAATTTCTCAGAAATTATTGAACATAATTTTATTATAGCAATATGAAATAATGTGAAATTTTGAAATGCATATTTTTCCCCATGTATCCCCAGTGGATACATGAAGATATAAATGATAGCCACTGGCCAGGCTAGTTACTTTCAGTGTCCAAAAATTGTGAGAGTTCATGGAAAGTTGAGTTCCATTGACTATATGGAGTAGAAAAGAAAGGAACCTCTATATTTTTTTTACTTTCAAGACTTAAAATGCAATGTGTACTTAGCCACAACACCATTACTCAGAAACAATGCTCTTACATTGCTGCTAGGAATGTGCCAAGTCATGGCCAGTCCAGGAAGTGTTGCAGAAGGACACAGGTTGTTCTCAGAGCATGGGGTATTTTACTTTTACATTTAAACTCCTACTGTACCTCAATAAAGCAATGCTAACTCATCTGTATAAATGGTTCAGTCCTATAAATGCTGATGTGAAATAAATCATGTACAGACATACATAACTGTGGACTATCAATTATCCCAGAAAAGACACATTGAAATGTAGAGGCTTTTTTCCATTATTATTTTTTTTTTGCATTTTCAGAAGGTGTCTTTGTTTCCAGTAATATCCCTTTGGTCCTGCTCTAATTGCCATAGAAAACTTCAAATTATTTCTAGTATTAATGAATTAATAAGTATTATTATAATCCCAGAGAAATTCCCCCCTCCATGAAAAATGATAGTGGTTTTCCCTTCTTTTTCCCTAGAGGAAATGACAAATATGTTTATACTCAACAAATAAGAAAGAAACTGAGAAAAATAATGGAGCTATAGATCTGTAAAAGATTTATACAGAAAAAAAACCCTTTGTATTGTTAACGGACTGGACAGCTATAGTTGTGATGAAGAAAAGCTATTTTTGAACACAAGTAGAAATCCAGTGGAACACTGACCTTTTCAGATGCATGACCACAGGAGGGAGCAACATGAAAGAGTTAGTGACAATTTTATTTTGTTGTAACATCACTGTGGCAAGTAAGCCAAGACAAAAGCAGGAATGATTAAAGACCCAGCATCTCCCAGTTACTTTTGAATAGAGGAGTACAAATGATAATCTAATGCTTGGATGAATTTCCTGGGCTTTCCCAGCAGCCTTTAAAAAGAGAGTGAGATGTGTGTGTGTGTATGGGGGGGGGACAGGAACAACAATAAAATCCTACCCTGTGTCCTTCTAGAGGATTGTTGATTTAATTAGATAAAATGTGCTCATATTGAAATTAAATTAAAATCTGTCCTCATTGTCTAGTTTTATAGATATTTCATAGAAAGAAATATACATGTGTCAAATATACATATTTTTTATTTTTAATTAGATAATGAATTGTCAGTTAAAATTGGTTAATTAAGATTAAATGCTTAATAGAATTCGAAAGGTCATTTTAGATGTTGCTTCCTTCCCTTCATTTATTTCCCCTGCCCCAAAATGAAGGCATTTCAAGTTAATTTACAGGATATAAAAAAGAGAAAACACATGGAAAAATGGCCTGAAGATGTTACACTGTATTCCTTTGTCTTTTACTAATGAGAATACTTTGTATTTCTAGTTGATCTTTGCAAGAGTTTCAATTAAAGAAACACGTGGTACATTAAGTGCATCATGGTATATTTATTTTATAAATTCTACTTCATTTCATTAAATGCATCACTGTAGACCATAGAAGTTTATACCATTAAAAAGAGTTTATTTTTAGAGTACTATGAAGCTACTGATTCTGTCTACTGCCAAGCAGAAATTTGGCTCAGTCTCTGGAAATCATTTAACCTTTTTTTCATTATAACATAGCCATAATTAAGTATCAAATAAAATATATATTTTATTAACTGCAGAATTTTATAGCTTGCCTCAATTTAGTTGGACTCTAGTGGTTTACAATATACAGTACCTATTGTAATAAATTACAATATAATAAATATATTACAATATACCACTAAATACATAGCACAAACTTTGTATGTAAGAGGTAGGCTACAAAATGAGACTGAACATTAACATTCTAAAGTGCAATTAGTTGAGTGCATTTGAAAACTCATTAAAAGAAATGAGTGATGGACATTCTGGTTGTTTATTGCTAGCACATTCTAATTGGTATCTCATCATGGGGATTCTAATAGTCTATTCTTCTTTAATTTATTTAAGCTTTTTCTAATCCCATCAGTGTTAGTGGCTACCAAATTCATTTTATAAAACTGAATTCCATGTATTTTTTTCCAGAAATTTAAACTGAAAAGGTTAAGCTAGTTTAAAATAATCACTGTACTGTTCTTCTATAACCAACACTGGCACTGCATCACCTCATTTCCAAAAAAACCCTAAGTCCTATTATGAGAGAACTTGGAAGTGGCTAACTAATTGAAAAAAAGCTCCTAAGAAAAACAATTGCTTCTGCCCTCAAATAAATTTGTGAAATAGAATAACTCCCACTTCCATAATACAGCCTTGTCCATATGCCATCCTTCCCTATGCTTCGTCACTGCCATGCCCATTTCATGACTGTCACACTCCTCAATATTGTCTGCAAATTAAATATGAATTTGGGAAGATATCAATATTTATATCTTGTCTGCTAACTATCTCATAAAATCCTTTCCTTTTCTGAATGCATGTTGATTTTCTGTTTCCTCTGTATACCACTACTATTAGGCCTGTTTATCCAATGGCATGAAGTTCCATTCTAAAATGTACCTACATGGCTTCCCACTGGATTCATATTACCACCTTTTCAAACTGCTGGAGAAACCCTTTACAAGCCTTCAGTAATTCATCCTAAATATATCAGAATGCTGTGACATTTTTCACCTTCTCCTATAATTCTTTTAATTTGGTGTTTCAACAGCTCTACAGTTTCTGGGGAGAAGGACAAATGAGGGCAACCAAAGAGAGGAAATGGTCGGTTATCTGTGAATGAATAAAATGAGCGTGTAGCACCTAACAGCATGGCAGCTAGCAATTTCTACCCTGTAGCCCTAGTGATTTAGGAATAGCATGCTATAACAGAGTCATGTCAGTAGGAAAACCCCCCAAAAATTGCAATATATCAGCATGGTTTAGTGTTTTGCCACTAAAAAAAAATCTCAAAAAACTGTTGAATATTCATTGAGATCAAAGAGATTGAGTTTGAAGGATTTATATACTGAACTGTTAGCCTGCCATTCACATCTTGTGTCAGTCAGAATCACTGAAGAAAATTCCATTTACTGCAATCAAGTCTTCAAATGAAAAGTTACATTTTTAAAAAAAATCTAAGAGTGAAAGACAACCTGTGGGAATGAATTTTGAAATTACAGAATCAAATTAGCTAAGATGATAAATAGTGTTGTTGAGAATCATGTCGATTAGAAAAAAAAACATTGGTGCAAGCAAGTTTCACAGAAACCATCATAAGATATCATCCTGATATCATCCTTTTTTCTACCTCTGTTGTGATACAACAATAACACTCTCATTGTTTTGTTTTGTTTTTACAAAAAAAAATGTGGTTGTGATTTCAAGGACCATATTTTATTTATTCCTAAACTGAGGAAAGGCACCAGAAGAAATTGAAATTTCCCTTTTCTCAATAAAAAAGAATGTAGTAAACTATCATAAATAGAAGGCTTCTTAAAATATTTTTATTTATAGTTAGGTGTTTCCAAGATAATAATAATAATAATAATAATAATAATAATAATAATAATAATAATAATAATAATAATAATAATAATAATAATAATAATAATAATAATAAAGTTGTGTTGAAAGTAAAGTCTCCATCCTGGTTCATCCAAGCATAGTGTTGGATGTTGCATAGCAGCTGGGAGTATACCTTGCATCGTTCTTTGGAGAACAAGGCATTTATCTTCCTGGCCTCTGCTTTTCTGATAGCAAGACTATGAGTGTTGTTTAGCAGTCTCGAAGGCTTCAGATGAAGTCAGGCCTTTGTATTTTTCAATAGCTCAGTGTTATCCTTAAACTTCAAACCAATCAGTCATTCCATTATATGATTAACCTCTCTCTGAGTTACCATGATGTTAGCCTTTAACTTTATTTTCTAGGTAGAATATGTACTTCTGTTCTTCTTTATTATGTAGCAACTCATTTCCAGGATTACAGTAGCTATGGTATTTGCCAGCTTATTGATTTGAGTTATGGTGGTCATAAGAATTGTTTGATGGCACTGTTGTTATCTTCTGGTATTTTAACTAATGGTACCGAATCTTGGTAATCATTCTTATGGGTTGATTGTAACTACTTTATCTATGATCTTATGCCTCATATCCACTGCTGTGCTCTGAAATGGAGGGGTTAGCAGTGACATACCACCTTAAGGTTTTGACTTCACTATTTAATTGTTCTGGGTCTTCTTGAGTCTGTTATTTAATATGTAGTTCATTTATCTCAATTTGTGAGAATAGTTTCCTCTTCACTATGTTGAAACTTGAGTATCAAGCTTTTCTGGACCGGGACTCCTTGCGCACAGTCACCCATGCTCTTGTCACCTCCCGCCTGGACTACTGTAATGCTCTCTACATGGGGCTCCCCTTGAGGAGCACCCGGAGACTCCAGTTAGTCCAGAATGCAGCCGCGCGGGTGGTGATGGGAGTGACTCGTCGCTCCCATGTAACGCCGCTGTTGCGCGAGCTGCACTGGCTGCCGGTGGCTTTCCAGGTGCGCTTCAAGGTGTTGATTATCATCTTTAAAGCGCTCCATGGCATTGGACCTGGTTATCTCCGAGACCGCCTTCTGCTGCAGATTACCTCTCATTGGCCGATACGCTCCCACAGAGAGGGTCTCCTCAGGGTGCCGTCAGCCAGACAGTGCCGGCTGGCGACCCCCAGGGGGAGGGCCTTCTCGGTTGGAGCCCCCACCCTATGGAACGAACTACCCCCAGAGATCCGGGTGATTCCGGATCTCCCTTCCTTCCGCCGCGCCCTCAAGACATGGCTATTTAAGCTAGCAGGTCTGGCTTAAGGGATATTTTAATCTGGTTTTTAAAACAATTTTAAAAAGAAATGGCCAATTAATATTTTGTTTTAATTACTTTTTAAATTTAGTATTTATTGTATTATGCATTGTTTTAAATGGCTGTAAGCCGCCCTGAGTCCTTTGGGAGAGGGGCGGGGTAGAAATTAAATAAAAGTAAAAGTAAAAGTAAAGTAAAAGTTTCTTAATTTGTATGGATGCAGGTCTTCTGTCCATCCATAGACTTTCATGTTTTACATATTCCCCTCATCAGGTCTACTGTTGTAACAGTATTCCATCAATTCCAAGTTCTCTTATATTGTTTGTTTCGGTTATCCATGCTATAAGAACATTTATTGTCAGATTATCTTGGTTTCCCATCATCTGACATGGATCTTGTTAATGCAAATGATAATCAAGCCACCACTACTCTCCTAGTTCATGTCATTTTCATTTTTATAGTAGATAAGTCAAGAGTTAGGGGATTTTTTGTTTAAAGATCCATGCTAGTAAGGTAAATACCAGCTGCACATATACATATACATACACACATACACATATGCATACACATATACAGTGTGTATGTCTGTGTCTGTGTTTGCACACATGCATCACTTTGTTAAAAAATAAACGTATCAAATATGCAGTAGAATATGAAGTAAAGGAAAAAAGAATTAGAAAAGTTTTATATTTATATATAAAGCTTTATATGCAGAATCACTTAAAATACAGATTATTGAATAGTTGCTTAGTAACCCTATGAAGCTAGAAACTTTTATTGTACTCTTCTATGTGAATACATCATTTTATGACCTAGTAAGATGGGCTCACATAGATAGAGTATGACACATGCCACCATATTCTGTATCACTATGAGTTTTTCAGGAATATTTTTTCCCCCTTACAATCCATGTAATTGATTTGCACTGACCATGTCCTTTCAATAAGCTAACTGTGTCCTTCCGGAAATTAATCCTGTAATATTTTCCAACTTGAGAAACACTTGAGACTTCAAATATGCCTACCAACTTAGTTACTTTTTTCCTTTAACTCTGAGCTTTTTTTAATAACTTAAAAAGGCAGTTTAAATAAAAATATCCAGGAGCTACGGAGTTAAAATGGAAATGAGGAGGTTAAAACAGGGTAGAGAGAAATTTACATCGTCTGTGAAATTGCAGTTAAATTTGTATTTTATGAGGTTTATAGTTTATTAAATTGAGTTGCTTTGCATCCAACTTTTTCACTAGCTTTGTCCAAATTTGTAAAGGAAAAATTGTTGAGACAGAATCAGTTATCACGAATATAACAAGAGAATAAACTCTTTTAAATCTATATACTAGGGAAAGATTCACAAAAATGCATAGATAAGCACATATGTGAACACACAAACCTGCACACAAAAAGAGTAATTATCCATTTTTATTGGATAAAGATTTGCTGAAGGCTATAAAAGTGGTGAGACAATAATATTTTTAGAAATTTGTACATATAATTCTTAAGTAAAAGGTTGAAGTGCATAACAGATCAAAATTTAAAAATAAATGAAGTGCCATTTTATTGATGGCAAACTAAAATTAAAAGCTACATTTTTATGTATCTACTGTAGAAGAGGAAAACTGTTAATTTCAGTTTTATATGGTTTCTTTGTTTTGTGAATCATATGATTCACCCAGTGGTGGGATTCAGCCAGTTCACACCACTTCAGCAGAACCGGTAGCTAATTTTTTGTTGCCCAGGCCCAGAATGGAATTCTGAAAGCAGCATCCACACAGAGAACCGGTTGTTCACATATTTGAATCCCATCATTGGATTCATCTGAAAAAAATATAACCACCAGTGAATATGAATTAAAACAAGTCATTGTTTTTAAAGCAATAGTAAGATTTGGAGAAAGATGATGACTTCATGGCGATGTGCAGAGCAATAATCCCCACATTTTTTACAATTTATAATTAACTTGAAGTTTGTATACAAATATGATAGTTTGAACTTTGTTAATATTAGTGAGGTATCTCATGGCCAAAATGAAAACAAATATGTTTAAGATTTTTCAGAAACATTGGACCCAATTGAATAAGACAAACATGTTAACATTTCTACTGCTGTCCTTACATCTTGTAAAAATTTCAGTAATCAAATTAGTAATATAACTCTATTTATACAACTAAACAAAAAAAGAATAAAACTATAAATTAAAAAATGCATGTTTTCTTTCTTCATTTTAAGAAGATACCATTAATCTAGTATTTTAGATTATAAACAAAAAGTCTGTAACTATAAACCTTCTTGAATTAAACAAGGAAGCAAACAACACATATCATCTGAAATAGTATTAAGATAATATAGACAATAACAATGTCAGCTACAAAAAGTATTAAAACATAACAAGCATAAAATCATATTCTGCAAAGCTAAGAGAGTTTTCTTTGTTTCTTAACAAAGATGTGTGAGTGGGGATAGACAATGTTTCAACTAATTTTTATTCTTTCAGTTGTCTTATTTTCTTATTGCTATTTCTATTATATAGTGGCAGTGGTATCAGAATGGCTGTCTAGAAGTCAAACAGCCCTAAAGAAACAGTATAAGCAGTTTACTTGCTTCTCTTCATTGCCGTATTTTTTACAACCCAAGTAACTATGAGATCTATTCAATCTCTAGTCCTTCAAAATTCAAGAGTGTTTTTTTGTTTGTTTTTTGTTTGATTTCTAATTTCTGGTTGATCTCATACGGGCCAGACAGGGACAGCCAAAGGTCAGGATATGGCCTGTGGGCTGTAAATTGCCTGGGTCTGGACTAGCCATGGTCACCCAGCTGATTTCTTCAGTAAGGCAGGAGTAGAACTTCTGGTCTCTTGGTTTCTGTCTTGGTACCTCAAGCACTATATCAAACTGGCTTTCAATCTTAACAATACATATTATTTTTTTACAAAGGCAATGAAGAATTGCATATTTCATTTTTGTAATGGTATTCCATTGGTATTAAGAAGTTTTTGAACAAACCATTGTCTTACTTAAATGTTCTTGTTTATGTCTTTGCATTTTCTTAACCATAGAAGGATATTTAACCTTCAAATATTTTGAAATATGATTTTCCCTCACAGTTGAAAAAATTACAGACTTCATTTTTTTCAAGGTAATATTTTTTCCCCAAGGTGATAATATAGAACATTCTCAAGAATTTGTAAGGGCAAGGAACATAGAATAGCTCTGAATACCATTAATCTATTATTAGTATTATGTTGGTCGCAGAGTCAGCCAAATGATTTGGCATTTTTATGCCTAAGGGCCTGGGTTAGGCAGACATTGTTATATAATAATATTAAAAGTAGAGTCGCAGGATATAAATTTTCCAAATAAAACTGCCTTTTGGAATTGCCTAGGGCAGGGGTCTTCAAACTTGGCCCTTTTATGACTTGTGGATTTCAACTCCCAGAGGAATGCTGAGGAATTCTGGGAGTTGAAGTCCACAAGTCATAAAAGGGCCAAGTTTGAAGACCCCTGGTCTAGAGTGACTTTGTCAGTGTTGATGGTATTCAAGTGGTGTTCCAGGTGTTTCGGAATTTCATCCAAGGCACCTATTACTATTGTTACTGTCTTTACTTTCTTTGGCAGCAATCATTCTACTTTTATTTGCAGGTCTTTATGTGTTGATGTTTCTTTAGTTCTTTTTCTTCTATTCTTTCGTATTCAGTTATTGCACTGCACAGCCTTTTTGTTTTCTGACTCTTTGTAACAGCTATTAAATCTTGGCTGTTATTAAACACTGCCCAGACTCCCAATGACTCTGGGTGTTTAAATAAATTCTGTGTTTATACAAATATATTATTAACTTTTGAGTGCTACTATAAATATTAGTTTTGCACTTGCTGATTTGAATTTTTTTGAATAGGTAGGCATAACAATGCAAAACAAAATGTATTATTCTAAAACGTTTTACAGGTTCAGTTTATTTTATTTCTCTTTACTCTTATGTGCCAACTTAGTGTGAAATAGATTTCATATATTGGTTATAATGTAACAAGAACCACATAAATTCTGAAAATGTTACTTGAACTTTCTGCTTCTTACACCAATTTATTTTCCTGAATTAGATTTTTTTCTTAAGAATGTAATTATATTAACTAGTGATCAATATTAATTGCAAAGATAATTTTTTCAAACATTCTAGTTAAAATAATATACAAATTTGGAGCTCATTATTCAAAAGATCAAATCAGCCACAGCACTTTTAAGAAATACTTACATATTACTGAACTTATGAATATAAACATTAATTTCATATATATAAAACTATAACCTATAAAACAAATTGTTTGTATTTAAAGGCTGAATACGGTGTATATATCTGGAAGATAGAATGTATGCGCGAGAAAGATCTGCTACTCTACTACCATAATTCTCTGTCTGTTTCTGCTCATCTTTCTGCTTGTCCTACTTTCTCTCTCTTTGTTTTCTAACAATGTAATGTGGCAGTGTTATTGTGGTAGCAGATGGATAGAGGGGACAGAGAGTGAGAATTATGATATGTTTTCTGTTACTCATAATTTGCTAAAATCTGAAAGACTTCCATTGTTTTATATAGGCAATTTGACAGTGGAATTCTAAGGAGGTTTACTCAGAAGTAAGTTCTACTCATATAACTGAGTAAAATATTTAGAATTAGAAATTAGTGAGATTATATGAGTATAAAAATGAAATATATCATAGATAAAAATTTAAACCTATTTTATTGTATCATGAAAGATTTTTCCTTTTATTCCAATGGAAGAAATCAATATTACTATACTCGCTGTATTGATAATTCTTCAATTAAATCTTCAACTGCTAGGAAAAAAAGGAAAATCTTTACTGGTATGAAAATATTATGAATTGAATGGGCCATTTTTGATTCAAAATAGTTGCTTTTAAAATTTGGGAGTGTATTTAAATTGTTCATTTAAAATGCAAAATAGGTGCTTTGTAATAAACACAATCATATCCAAAGCAAGACGTTTTAAACTTAAGCTGGTTCAAATATGAAATGATTTTCATGCTACTAGAAATCATGTAGCTTTTCCTCATATGTATATAAATGATGAAAACAGTATGATGACGAATACATATACTTATACGTACATGCATGTATTTGTTTGGTTTTAGTAAGCAACTTTAGTTTGCCTGCTATATAATATCTAGAAGCATTTTATAATTGAACAGCAGTAGCTATATTTTTTGAGGATCAAAGTTCTTGGTAACATGCAATTAAGTTTTGGATTCTGATGGTATTAGATATAGCATTAAATGGTAATTAGTTTTTGACAGTTGAAAGCTTATAAGGTTTCAGGTTTCATATTTGGAGCCTGTCAATATCAATGAAGGCAAGTGTGACAAGTTTAAGATGTTCAGATTAGAATGTGATCTTTTACACTGAAGATGCATTGTTCAATTTTTTCTTCATTTAAAATTCTAATCAGCAGGGTGAAAAAAAGGCACACTTAACCATTTGCGATTTTTTTTAAAAGGCTTCAATTATGAATAATCTAGCAAACTATTTCTAGGAGCTCAGTAGCAAGCAGGAAATTCTTCAAATCGACTCCAAAATTTATCTAATAGGCACCATAGACTCTTGCCTATTAAGATACATGATATTAATTTGTTAACTTTGGTATAGTATTCATGATAACTCATTTCCAAAGTAAATCATTTTCGAAAGAAATATGGCTATAAATTTACAGTCTATGATCTCAGAATCCAGAATGGATTGATAGAATTAAATTATCATAATAGTAGACATGAATTGGGTGCAGCAACAGGGAATCACAAATATATTATTATTTACTTAATTTAAAGTTGTACAGAACATGGAGGATTTTATTAATTGATCTTGTTGGTAATTATTTCTTGCTATATTTGACTATATTCCCTGAAATTCTTTTTGAGTATTTGTGCATGCTCTCACAGATTATATCATAATTTACCTACAGTGTCTACCTACGAGAAGAAGCCGAATGGTGAACTTTACTAGAGGGCTCTGCCAATACATATTGTGATTGGGTTTTGTTTGTCTTATTTGTGGCTGACAACCTAATCAAGATTAGGCAAGAAAAACCAAATGTACAGGTATAGTATAGGGGGTACCTTGCTCAATAGTAGTAACTGCGAGAGGGACCTCGGAGTCCTAGTGGACAATCATTTAAATATGAGCCAGCAGTGTGCTGCAGCTGCCAAAAAAGCCAACACAGTGCTAGGCTGCATTAACAGAGGGATAGAATCAAGATCACGTGAAGTATTAA
>NW_015387098.1:42991-78830 GCF_001527695.2 Protobothrops mucrosquamatus
TTCCTTCCTTCCTTCCTTCCTTCCTTCCTTCCTTCCTTCCTTCCTTCCTTCCTTCCTTCCTTCCTTCCTTCCTTCCTTCCTTCCTTCTCCAGAACTATTTATACTGCCAGAGTCATCTTGTAGGGAGAAGTGTGGTATAAAAATTTAATAAATAAAAAAATAAATAAAAATAAATTATTCTACATATTTTTCTTTCTATACTTTCTTGGTGTGTGTGTCACATGCCTCAGAACTCAGCCCCAATGACTGTCCCCAATTCATCATCATCTTCCTCTTGATAGATGCTTCATTGTCCAACAAAGCATTTGGCTTATGTAAACTCTTCTTTGTAAATACTTTTACTTTTACTAAGATTTTGTAAGTCAGTTTGCTTTAACTATGTAATGCAACAACAATAAATTTCACGCCATACCTTATTTATCCTTTTGACAAAGGAATATTGGCATGCATTTCTATAGTATCAAGAAAAAGTCTGATAAGAATATGGGTGATGCTTTGTACATTTTTGATTATTATAGCAGTTTATTACAGTAATTGTATACACATTCCTGAGTAGATGTGGACAATAGGGCCTTTTTATTTCTGAGAGAGATCGTTTTATATACAGCTATTGTGTCTGCAGACTAAAAGATTATACATATTTTGTATATGGGTATTTTTCCTTTTTTAAATAAACATATAGTGAAATATGTATTTCAAATAGTATATGAAAAATCTATATCTGACTATCTTAGGGAAAGTTTTAGTTATTATAATCTATTGGGTTTTTAAAAATAGGAAGTAAAGCTAATTATAGTAGTTATCAAAGAAATCAATATTTAAATTTATATTTTCTAATAGTTATCTCACCCATTTGAACTCTGGTAATACACTAAAGTATGTACATATATTTTACTTAAAAATGTTTAAATATTTTATTATACTGTCCATTATATGACTAATGACATCCAGTGGTCAAATTAGGCAAAATGCCTTTATCATGTTCCTCAGCCTCTGCTTAACATTAGCAAGACAATATTCCAAAACCTGTAATTTTAGAAGATGTCATCAAGATGCTTATGCAAATATTTTGAATACATGTAATTATGGGAAAGGAAAAATGCCATTCAAGATAACAGGTGTCACTTCCTGGGGTGCATTTTCTGTGAGCAGTAGCAAGCTGCTCTGATTCTATCAAGTGATGAGAATCAGTATAAATTTTAATAAGCTTGAGAGTGGCATACAGCCAATGAAGCCAAATAGTCTGTAGCACAGAATACAGAGTGTAAAAGAATGAAGTGTAACATGGAGACCATAGGCACTAAAGTGCTTGTAGACATCTCCAATGGTATCTCTCTGGTATTTTCACTGCCTGCCCCCCATTTTTTAAAAAAAATGAAAATTAAATATAATATGAAACTAGCAACATTATATATCAAGCAGTGTTTCTGGTATCCTCCAAGGACAGAATCACTATTGCAGGACTCCTAGGGATCCTACATTAATCTTGGAAAATAAAAGTGAGGTGAGACTGCAACATGTTATTTGGAAATATTTAGTAGCAAATTGCAGAAAAAGAAGAAAAAAATAAAAAATATTACTTTGTTTAAAGAATATCCAGAGAAGATTAAACGGGGTTTGCTTATTGATTAAGTAGATATTTCTAATTATCCCGTTCTCCCTGGAAGCATTTTGTGAATAAGGAAATCCTGCTCTTTTACAGTAATTTACAAAGCAATTCTTGCTCCCTCTTTTTGAATCCAGAATAAAATATTCCAGAACAGTTTGTAAAAATTACTCGTCTATGTTGCTGAATTGCAGCTTTCAGCACTGCTATGCAAACTGAGCAGTTGCAAATGATGCTGGAAATTTTGGGGCACCACTTGGAAGAAAGAGCCATGGATTCCTTTTGGGTGACCTTAAAGACTAGGCAGCTCAGACAACCTACTGAGTAAGAAGGCTTCCGAACTAGAACTAATCTATCAGGATGTTTACAATGTTGATTATTTGGCATCAAGTAGGGTTTTTTTTTTCTCTGAGCAGCCACATAGAGCTTTTTTCCACAATTATCTATCCTTAACTTGATTTTTCAGGTCTTTCAACTCTTCACCACTGTAACTGACTCCATCTTGCTGCTGGTCATCCTCTTTTTTTCCTTCCCTCTGTCCTAGCATTAGAACTTTTTCCAGAGAACTGGATCTTTGTATAATGTGTCCAAAATAAGATAACTTAAACCTGGTAATTTCTGCCTCAAGTGAGGACCCTGGTGATTTATTTAAGGATCTATTTATTTCTATTCTGGGCTATCCATGCTATTCTCAGTAGCTTTTTACAACATCAAAATTCAAATGCATCAATATTTTTCCTATTTTGCTTCTTCAAAGTCCAAATTTTGCTTCTATAGAGTGTTACAGGAAATACCATGACTTACACAAATCTGATCTTTATGGGTCTAGAGACATCACAACATTTGAATATCTTTTCCAAGAACCTTCATGGTTGCTGTACCAAGTGCTAGTCTGCAGCGTATTTCTTGACCATTTTTTTTTCTTTACTGTGGTAGCTAATCCTAAAAGGGTCAATTTAAGGCTGTTTGTTCTACCTGTTGTCATTAGTTTGGTCTATTTATTTAATTTTAGTGCCATTTTTTTACTATGTTCCATCTCTTTTATTACTTTGGCTTCAGTAGTACCGTATATCATAAGGACAAAGAAATAGTCTAGAAGTTTACTAAGTATTCCAGGCGTTTTCTTGAATTTGGATCAAAATATAATATTTCCTGGAATGTTGCTGTATGATTCAAATGAAATGGAATCTTATTGTTTCAAATGTTCCAATGCTGAATGATCAAATGTATATTGTATGCTTACCCAGCCATTGAATCTATGAAAGTGCATTGATTGGTAAAAAATACTAACCTAGTGATTTGCCTGTTGCTAGTTGAATTGAAGAGTTGGATGGAATAAGAAAGAATCAATTAACCATATGTTCAGCATTTGAGAGGAAACATTTGGAGAATAATAAATATATCAGTAGCTTTCTGATAGGTAGCTACATTGCAATAGAGAAATTAGAGTTCATGAGTTTTAATGTAATATTGTTGTCTCTCTGTGTTGTAGATTATGCATGTAGATTAATTTATGTTGCTGTGTAGTTATGCTTTCAGATTGCTATATGCAAAAATTATGTTGCTTTGTCTGTTTTGTTTGTTTTGTTTTTATTGAATATTCCAGGCGAATTTCCAAATGTTAAAATGTATGTTGTACATTATGGATGGTGTTACCATTCTTGTGAGCTGTCATGTTGCCCAATACAAAAGCTGTGCTGCTTAGTTACAATATGTGATGAGTTTTTTCAGCCAGACTTTAAGCAAAAAGTGTACATGTTGCAAATATGTACTATGAAGACACCGAAGGTATCAGCCAGATATATTTGTTATATTTGTGTTAAAATGCTACCATTGTTTTTGGTTTTCTTTCCTGGCACAGGGAACAGAACTTATATCTCAGAATAGAAAAATGTTAAGGAATAAAATGATGACTAAAATAAATAATAAATAATGAATAAAAAACTTTAAAACACATTAAAATGTAGGTACATAAGCTTCCTATTTGTACAGATATAATTTATGAATATGTTAAAGGTTGAGAAATGAGATCAATACACTACAATCTAGCTTGCCTAAGTACTAGTACAGACCAGTGATTATTTCTTGATGGCAAGAATACATTATCAGATCTTCCATCTGCCCACTAGAAAGGCCACATCATTTGTTTCTTCTTTATGTCAAAAGTAATGCTTTCCTATTTGTGCCAAATCAAGCAGAACTGTCTACTGTGTGTGATTTTATTGTCAGTAACCCCCTCCACTATGAGGGCGATTTGAGTAGAATAAAGATTCAAATTGAATCAGTCTTGTAATTTTGTAATATATGTATGTATATATTATTTAGCACATAGATGTCCTGTGCTGTGTCTCTCATGGAACATCTCTAGGAATGAAACTTTGATTATTGTGTCTGTTTTGTTTAGTTACTAGTAGTAAGTTCATACTTGTGATGAGGTGGTAGGTTGAAGACAGTTTTATCAGTCATTCTTTGACAATGTTAGAATAAAAAATAGAGACTTGTAAGACATATATCTTACTAGTATGTGTGTGTAGGTGTATACACATACACATGTTCAAACTGTCTTTGATCAACATCTATTTAAAATCTGTATTGTCTATGTAATCTAGTGACTTTGCTGTTATTCCATTTGGTTACAAGAAACCAGCAAATCGCTGCAAACTGTTAGTTTTATATAACAAAGCAATAACTTCAACCATTGTTAGCTTTCTTCATGAATTATTTTGCCACTATGATTTGGACTGACCACTGTGCTTCCTTCTTTTCATGGACCTTATTTATTTATTTATTTATTTATTTATTTATTTATTCCTTCATTCCTTCATTCCTTCATTCCTTCATATTTATTTAACAATTTCATAGTATAACTATGAAAACCTGTATGGGATGTTATGGAGTCTTTCTCCATGGGCCCTGACTTTTGGTATACCTGTATACAGTAGGAAAAGGCTATTGTATTTCATAATGACTTGAGGGATCCCTGTTTCATTTTCTTTCTCATTAGTTAGGGACACAATGTCTCATCTTAGTTATTTTGTTTTTCATAGCCTAAAAAATCTTTTATACTAAATAATAAGCTTTTGACATGCTTTTTTATTTGTGTTTTGACAGAATTAGTTAGGTTAGGTATTGTGAAATCTGCAGAAAAACATGTTTTCCTGGGTTTTCTACCTTTTGTCATTTTTCTTGCTAATATAATGCATAACATAAATAATTTCTAGAGCCAAACGTTATAAAAGAAGATTTACATAACAAAAAGTGGATGTCAATTACCTTTACACAGGCAGTGTTAAATTTATTCACTACACTTATTTCTAAACATGAACTATCCAGTCCATGATCTTGATTCAGAAACTACAAATGGAATCCTTTTCTATTTTTTTTCTATTATTAGAAAACACTTCTTTGGAGAAAAAAACACATATAAGTATTAGTCTTTGAGAAAACAAGTTTGCAAGACAGCATCAGGTTTTTCAAATACCGTACTTTTTTTTAAAGCTTCCTAATTATTTGGATTTTATGAATGTAATTTAAGCAATCAAGAATCACAAGCCATAATTGTATAAATAATGGTATATTAATAATTATTCCTGAATGGTTTCTGAAGCTCATTTATCTATATCATAAGGGTGTTTTTTGCAATGCCACCATATGTTTTCTTAAAAAAAAATCATGGTTTTTTTTCCATATCATACCATATGTCTGAAAAAGCAGGCAAACCCCAAGAGTATACAGGGAAAACATATTAATATATATTCATTATTACAACATTATAAATCCTGTGTAATGTTCTCTGCTTGATCTGTTTAAGGTTATCACTCCACCTGAAACCAAGTTTGTTTGCCAGTTAACGTGTTTGCATAGTGAACTGTGAAGCGAAAAGAAACAGAAACATACTTCTAGCAAAACAACAACAACAACAACAGATGGACCGAGGAAAGAGTACCTGTAATGAGAAGGAGAGAAAATTAGGTAAAAAAAAACTGGAAAGAAAAAATGGAAAGGGAAACTCTTTTATATCCATGTGTTCAGGAAAGTACAATAAGAGGAAAGAAGAAAACATTGCCAAATTTCTGTTTCACTGAAAGAAGGGGGTACAAAAAGATGGGTGCAGAATCCAGGGACAGAGAAAGTTTTCTGTCCATTGACTTTAAATTCATTTGTTTTGAAGACTGCAGTCTCAGTGATCAGAAGTTTTTCCTGTTTTATAGTTTCTATTCCCTTTAAATGTCATCTGCTTTTATCTTGTGAATTTGACACAGGTAATTATCGGGTGGGAAAGGGACTACATTGCTTGTATCTCTGTATTTTCATTATATTCTTAAATTATTGATATTATATAAGTGCATTATAGTATTATTCATGTGTTTAAAAATCATTTTAGAAGTCATGGAAAGTAGATTCTTCAAATCCTTCACTTTGCCTGTTGTTCGTTTTCATACTGATAATTACAGAGAATTATTTAACAAGCATTAACAATTCAGTGCTATATTTGCCTATTTGGAAATATATCCTGCTGGGTTCAGTAAAACTTATTCCTAAATAAATCTTCCTGTGCTCCAACAGATAAGCAAGTTTACTCAAAAGTAAATGCTCCTAATTCTAAGGTGACTTAGATTATAAAGTGGAGTGATATAGAGGCAGCACGATTTTCTCAAATTGGCTTAAGTCTGAAGTTACAGCTAGTCTAAATGACATACATCTATAAAGCATACAGGAATAAGAGGAAGGGAAGGGAAGTTCATTTTTCCTAAAGAAGAAACCTTCTGATGCCCTCTGATGTGAAATCTTTCATAAGCAACCAATTGTTTCTCTTAACAGCACTACAGCACACTTTTGGGTTGCAAGTTCTAAGAAATAATTACTGTTGATACAACATCTGCTCCTTGAAAGGCAACAGTTGTTATTTGGATTTTTTAAAAAGAAATTATTTGACTGTCCCTAGGCTCTTATACAAATCCTATATGCAAACAAATCTAGCTTAAATTAATCTTTAGAAACAAACATAAGCGCCCTAAGCTTCTACTTGACATTACAACATTGTCCACTTTCTTCTCTGATTAATAGAGCTGAGCTGAAACTTTCAGAAACAGAAATTTCCCCCTTTCAAGGGGAAAATAAAGAAATATTTCAAAGATGGTGAAGAGAAGAAATGGGATGGGAAAGGGTTTATCAGAACAAACTTCAATGAAGTATTTGTCTTTTTTCCCTTTTTTTAAAAAAAATTCTGAATTGTAAATTGCTGTGAATTTACAAATAACCATCCAGAATAATATAATGAATACTGGAACATTACTAGGAAACTAGTAGACAAACTGGGACTTTTAGGCTTAAGCACTCCTTTGTGCAACTGGATTCTTAATTTTCTTACTGACAGGCCCCAGTATGTGCGAGCTGGAGCAAATATTTCTAACACCATTTTCTTGAGCACAGGTTCTCCTCAAGGCTGCATCCTAAGTCTGCTGCTGTTCACCCTGTTGACCCATCATGACTGTTGTGCTAGGTTTGCCACCAACCATATTGTGAAGTATGCAGATGATACAACAGTAGTGGGCCTTATTCAAGATGACAATGAGAGTGATTACTGCAAGGAGATTGAGGGTTTGGCAAACTGGTGTAAGAAAAACAGCCTAGTTTTAAACATTGGAAAAACCAAAGAGATCATTGTTGATTTCAGAAAAGGCAGACACAACCATACTTCTCTGTGCATTAATGATTCACCTGTGAAGATGCTTGCCAGAAACAAATTTCTGGGTGTGCAGTTAATGAGTAAGCTGGCTTGGTCGCTCAGCAGTGAGACACAGCGAGCACAGCAGCACCTGCATTTTCTGCATCACATGACAAAAGTACATCTTCCTTCCCGTGTCCTTACCACTTTCTACAGAGGGGTGATCACAAGCATCCTGTCATACAGCATTACAGTCTGGTTTGGAAGCATCACTGCTTCAGACAGGAAGGCGGTGCAGAGATTGGTGAGGATGGCAGAAAAGATCATTGGCTGTTCCCTCCCTCCCATCCAGGATATAGCACAGAAGCACTGCTTGAGCAGGGTCCGTAAGATTATTTGGGACACTACACATCCTCTTCATGACCTGTTTTCCTTGTTACCTTCTGGGAGGAGGCTTCATGGTATCCTAAGCAGAACATCCAGATTCAGTCACAGTTTTGTTCCATACAGTATTATGAACTATATGTGAACTCTAAAGCTTCCTCTTTCCGCTGTGTATTTAAGATGGACAGTGATTAATATTTATATGTTATTTACATGTAAGGATATAGGTTTACACATATATTGTATATAGCATGTTCAAATGTCTACTATATATGTGTACATTTTTCAGAGCAAGCAATATTTCATTTTTAATGTGCCCACAGTAAAAAAAAACTGACAATAAAGGTTATCTATCTATCTATGGTCTACTCAGACAAATGGATAGTTAGAAAGATTCTTTTATCCCTGTTCATATTGTTATTTAAATTCTCTATTTCATTTAGAAATTTTAAAGAACTTTTAAAAAAGTAAATGTCAATTGTAGCTTTCATTGCTTTTGACTGAAAAAGTTTAGGATCATTTGGAGCACTGAGCACAGCTACATTTCAATAAAATCAATAAAAGAATGAAAGTAAATTGAAGTCATGCGTAATTTTCTTTTAATCATTTGGACTATGATGGTTGGATTATGATCTTTGCTCATTATAAACTTTTTCTTTCTATACTCCATACTGAGCTATGCCATTTGAAGTCCTGGCTTTTACCCCAAGAACTGGGATAAGATTGGATAATTGCAGGTTAAAAATTTGACTTAGTACCAGTTCTTTATTGTGCTTGAATGTTTTAGTTTAGTCTTATATTTTCAATATAATTTTTATTGGGAGATATCCATATTTAGTTAGGAGTTAGGTGGATCTATAAATGTTTTAAATAAATAAATATTTAGTAAACAGCCATAGATCAGAAAGGTAAAATTTAAAAAGAAATGCTAAAAAAACAAAATAAGGTAAATAGGACAAACTCAGCAGAGAGTAAAGATGTGAAAATTATGTGTACTGTATATCTCCTATTGTACAGAGCTCTTGTATCTATCTTCCCAACTTCATGGCAATATTTTAGTCCCCCAAAGTTCATGCAACATTATTTAATATATATTAACATTGTCTCTTCTAATTCCCTAGATGGATGGTACAGAAGATAATTTCTTCATTTCTATGTCATTGTGTAAGAATTAGCCCTCTGAGACACATGAAAAGATATTTTAAGAACATATGGAGTCATTTTGTTACTATTCAGCCCAGATCTAATTGTATTTTGTGCTATACTAAAAATGTTTTTAAAAAGCTGAAGAGGATAAAATGAAACAAGGTAATAATGTAAGTAGTGGCATTTTTTAAAAATAATATCTTTTTATTTCAGAATAGTGCAGCTTCAATAAGTAAAACATAGATTATTTTGCCGATCAAAACTTCTCAGCTCAATTCATACTTTTATTACAAGTCATAGAAATTTTTACATCCAATCCTGTCCCACAAGACTATACACACAGTTATAACAATAGGATAAAGATAGGAAAAAATGTCATGGGAAATATAAAATTGATAAACGAAAGAGATACATATTATATATGTAGTTTATTACTTTGGAAGCATATTAGCTCTGTAAGTGAAAGCAATTTACTTTTACAGTAGAACTTGCCATAAACTATTTCACCTATATCTAATGACTATTTAAAGCAATCATATATTGGAAAAGAAGTAAAAAATACAATATCTTCTAATGCTGCCAGTATATACTTACTTGAATTATTTAATAATCTAAAATACTATCCTAATATAAAAATCTATTTAAAATAAAATTATTATGCATTTTAATTTAGAATCTTATCATGTCTGTACTTGCAAACTAAACCTTTTTTGTCTATTTCATATGCATTTGTGAAGGTTCCTTTAATATATTTTTGAATGAACTCATTTACTTGCATGCAAATATATATTTTTTAAATTAAGATTTAAATTAAATCTAAATCAAGAGGTTAAAGGTGCAATATAGTTGGTTAGCATAACATATTGTGCAATTTTTGCCACATAATTAAAAAAGCCATTGGCCTGAAAACTTGTAAATCTACAGCAAAAAGATTTGTAGCCTTGCACAATAAAATTACAGTTTCATGAAGTCTTATATATTACTTCTGGAACAATAAAACACACACACACACACACACACACACACACACACAAAATATATATAAGGATGAACAAACTTTTCTCCAGAATTCAAATAGGCTCAATATTTACATGTTTTCTAGGAAAGGGGTTAGGGTACAATAATGTACTATGATTCTCCTTTCTTCAACTTTCATTCCTAGCTACTAGATTTGAGGTGCACTTTTCTGTAGAACTCTCCAATATTCACTTTTTGTTGTCTTCTAGTGTTAGTTTAAATTCTTGTCTAAAGGAGAGGAGAGGGAGAAAGGGAAGGAGGAGGAGGGCAGGGGTGGGGTGGGGGAGGAAGAGGGAAGGGGCAGGGGAGAAAAGAGTAGAACAGAACAGAGAAAAAAGAAGAGAAGAGATTGTTGACTTGATCTCAATAAACAAAATGTTCATTAAAACCTTCAGGTAATTTCACAATAATCTATGAGATCTTGATAAAAAAATAAAATTATTCAAAATAAATTGTTCATTGGCATGTGCCAACAAATAGTTAATTCATAAAATATTATAACATATAATAGATAATAAGATATCTCCCTCTCTTATAGATGCATTTTCTTTTTCAAATGCTATTTTTTTTCTCAGCAAGCATAGTTGTAGATTACCTTATTTCTGGTCTCATAATATTAAATATGTTCCAAAACACAATGCAGAATTTAATCCAAAAATGATATATGGCAGGACAAAGGGGCTTTCATTCTGTAATCTTAATTTGCAAAGCACAAATTTGGAAACAATTCTGATGCTAAGCAATTTGTCTAGTAAAGTCACTTGATTATACACAATTAGAAACAGTCATCATTCTTCATGATAATAAAGGAAGGGACAACAACAACAGAATCACCTGATTCTCAATGACTCTCAACAATCAAACAAGAAATTACAATAAATAAATAAACAAATAAACAAACAAACAATAAAAAGGAAAACCTCATAATGTAAGTGCCTTAACCATATGTGTGTTGCCCGTGCTGCAAGGGCCTGTTCTGTCCTTACCAAGGGGACTGCTAAAGTTTTAGCTGAAATAAAACAGCCTCACAAACTTTATATTTCCTATGCCTATTAGATTCCCTTGAAGGCACTTCTATGGATGTGATTTGCAGGACTCACAAATTGAGCACTAAAAAAGGCATATATGGAAAAGTTCAAAAGTCAAAGGCTGAAAATTTTGGATTACGCTAAATATGTGACTCTATTTCTCCAAAGAAAATGGAAATCATTTATTAGTGATTTTGGAATGAAATGCAACCAGTCCTAACAGATACGTGCTTACCTAATTTCAAATTTGTTTGATTGTGTTAGTTACACAAATAGTTAATATAAACAAATATTTCTACTCTGCGTCATAAAAATAGAAGGACAATTAAAGGAAAATTATTTGTTTTTATATTATTTTTCCCCAGAGTATACTTTATTTAGCAAACTATAGGTTCAATAGGTAAAGAGAACTAGCAGCTCTTGTATTGTTAGCTTTCCTAAGGCACACAGTAAAGCATGGCCAAATATAATTTAAAGAGCAAAAATATTTGGTATGCTCAGAGCTTTCAGGAAAATACTTTTTCATGATAGCATTTTATCAGTCCAAGGTTCAATAACTATGGACATGAGGCA
Source organism: Protobothrops mucrosquamatus (assembly GCF_001527695.2). NCBI lineage: Eukaryota > Metazoa > Chordata > Lepidosauria > Squamata > Viperidae > Protobothrops > Protobothrops mucrosquamatus. The sequence goes on from NW_015387098.1 coordinate 54,414, forward strand.
GATATCAAACTGAGATCTTTTTAAACTCATAAACCATAAGGAATAATTAACAGATGAAGCAAAAAGCAATTAATTGAAAGGCATCCAGTTCTAACAATCTACACTTCATGGACATAATCTTTTACATAAAACAGTAAATAGATTTCATTTAATTTTTGGTTATCACACTTTAAGATTTCAGATGATTAGTTTTGCAATCAACATACAGTGAGATGTTTGCTAATGATTTTTACACCTTTGTTAATATGTAACACATTTCAGAATTCTGTAGGGGTTTTTTTTATGCAAAGATATTTTTCCACACAATGAACAGTGCCACTGTTACTCCCTGTATGAATACTGGAAATAGTTAGTGGCCACTCTCTAAAATATGCTGGTTAAAAGCAAAATATGTTAATGAAATGGTCAAGGAAGAATAGCAAGCACTGGCAGCTGCAGTCTAGAGCAATTTACCATGAACTCAGTGAAATCAACATTGCAACCCTGCAGAGAACCATGGAGTAGAGAAGTGAAAAAGTATAAATGTGTTGGGAAGAGCATTGTGTAGTGGTGTACTCAGGATTAGTTCGTTATGATCTTCTTTAGTCCAGTTCATGCAACCAGCATCAGCATCAGCTATTCTGGATTGTAAACTGGGAACTTCCAGTATTTAAGTCTCCACCTTGGAGCACACAGAACAACTTCCATCTACCACCTCTTTCCAAACTGAACTCACATTCTCTCTTCCTCCCTCCCTCCCTCTTTCTGTCTCTCTCTTCCTGGCCAGCCTCCTTTATTAGATTATGTAGTATTTAATTGTTCATTTTCCAATTCGTAACTATTCTCTTTCACCCCATTCTTCCAGACTACAGCTTCCTGACTTCTATATAGATTTGTCATGAAGACAACCAGAGCTTTTTTTCTCATAGAACTCCCAGAACGGAGTTCCAGAACGGAGTTCCAGCACCTTTTTTGGATGAAATCTTGTAGGGTAGGCAAGGTGGGTTGTATGACATGTGTGAGTTCCGGCACCTTTTTTTTTTTTTTTTTAGAAAAAAAGCACTGAAGACAACTATGTGTTCCAATTTTCCTAAGCAGTTTCCACAGCTTGACATTTTCAGCACAATCAATGACCTTTCTATAACTAATAAAGTCCACAGTGACTTCTTTTCGGTATTTTTTTTACTTTCCCTGGAGCCCTGGTGGTGCAGTGGTTAGAATGCAGTATTGAAGATTAATTCTGCCTACAGTCTGGATTTCGATCCTGACAGGTTCAAGGTTGACTCAGCCTTTCATCCTTCTGAGGTAAAATGAGGACTCACATTGTTGGGGGTAATATGGTGACAATGTAAACTTTCTAAAAGAGTTCTGTAAAGCACTATGGAGTGGATGAAAGTCTAAGTGCTATTTCTATGACTATTCTCAATTATCCAGCATGCATCAACCATAATTAGCCCAGAGTCACATTGAGCTGGTTAGCCTTATAAATCAAATAAAATAAAATCAATGCTCTTATGTCTCTGCCTTTTCTTAAACCATCATTTCCCTTTCTTTACAGGGCTCTCTGAGTTGGGCAATTCTAAACATAATTTGTTAGCATGTGAAATTAAGGATTTTGTATGACAGTTTACACAATCTATTAAATTCCCTGTCTTTAATACTGACATGTAGAATGATCACCTCCAATCATTTGCCACTGTTCTATAGATTTGCTGTCATGGTTTCGTTAGAGCTTTTGCTGATTCCTCTGCCTTTTTTGTGTGTGGGGCTCATGTTTCTGCAACTGTTTCACAGTTCCTGAAGCCTTCTGACTTAGTAATAACCCAGGGCCTACTGTGAATTCATTTTCAAATGCTAGAGGTTGTTAACAAATTTTTACATTTGTTTTCTCTGTATGCATTATATTACCTCACTGATATAATCCTAAAAAAGTAAAGAAAGAAATCTCATATTTTTTTCCATTTCATTGATCCATCATAATAAAAATTTCCCATCTCAATTATACAGCAATGTTCACATTTTTATATAAATCTTATTAAAAGTACATCTCACTACAAAGTTCATTCCTTAAACCCACCTACTTACCAATAACCAAGATTAACTTTATAATCCAGACTTTCAAATTTAATCTTGCCTATCAATTAACAAAGAAAAAAGATCATTAATATGCTAGAATATGTTGAATAAGAAAAAAAATCAACCCAAGAAAATAATTAGACCAACAATCAAGAAATAAACAATACCCCAATCAAGGAACAACTAATTCAAACAAACAAGCTAACAGTAAACAACAGCCTAATCCAGGAACTACCAAGAGCACTCCCACCAATCCTGACAGGGCAAGCCACTAGTATATAAAATGAAATGAAAGCCTTCTGGCATTGATGATGTTACCGAGTTTGGTAATGAAATGTCTGAAAGAAAACAATCTTGCTTAGAGAGCACCAAGGACCCTACAGTTCAACCCTGAGCTACAAATATTCACTTCTATCAGTAAAATAATTAGTTTACTTTCTCAGATAAAATAAAGAAAAGGGCCAGAGGCCTTTACTAATTACATTTGTATATCCAAACAAATAAGTACTGAGCAAAGTTAAATAGCAACATTCACGCAAAGGGCTAAAGTTAGAAAAAAATGCAGCTTAGAATATTACAGATACAGATCTTTTAACAAGTTTTAATCCCTGTTAAAGAACTAGCTTATTCCACTCAAAAGAGATCTTCCTGTTCTATAAGCTAAATCTATGAACCAAATCATTTTTAATCCAAAATGATCTAAAAGTATTGAAAGTCATCAAGAGAGATACAGCTCAGTAATTGAGGGAAGCATCTCTTTCAGTTAAAACAACTTAATTAAAGTGTTTAAGAAACGGGGAGGCCATATCTAGTGTCCATTTTTCTCAGCTACATAAACCAGCTGTTGAATTTGATGAAACCCCTGTCTCATAGCTGGCTACTCACTAGAAGATTGCAAAAAAACTTGTTTAGTACCTTCTCACAAGTGTCGGCTGTCTGGAAAACATGTGATTGATTTCTTGAATTCTCTTTGTCTCCAGAGATTTCTTCAGGTACCAGGAAACCTGCATGGACCCAAAAAACAAAGCTGGGTGTGAGCTGTCCTCTAAAAGGTCATCAACTCTTGCTCAGTAATACACTGAGTATCATTTAATTAGTGGTGTCCATCATCCAGGACTCTATTAACAATCCTTTATATATTTTTATGCATGTGGTTTTCTTGATAAAAAATATTGGAGCAGTTTAATATTGTCTTCTGCTATACAGTATTAATCAATGACTTTTCCATTGTCACTAAAATGATCATCTGCCTCCAGCATATTCTATGTTACTGCTACCCAAGATAGGCTTGCTTGCTTTAGATGGCAACTGGAATGTCCTTCATACCTGGGCAACCCTGCTAGGATTATGTACCCTTTGCAAACCTTCTCAGCATACTTCACTCATCCATCCTAGGAATGACAAGGCAGCACAGTAGGACTTGAGAGAGAAAATCAAACTACAGATGTAATTCAAACTGACTTAACCATAGATCTGGTACTAGTTATATATAATGTCTAATTTTCATTAGCCCATCAGAACTGGATGATCTAAAATTATTATTTTCACATTTGAAAAAAAATGCATTAGATTTTATTTTATCACTGGAGCGTAGAATCAGATACTTGCGAATATTAAAATTATTTGTTTATTTCACTGAGTATAGATGGCTTTGTTAGCAAAACTGCATAAAGAAGGCTCTTCTTAGCCATTCCCAGAAACAGTTTTCATATGTAACTTTTGATTGTTTATAGAATGTCATACTTGTTATATAGGACCTAAAATAGAATTTAGTTTTAAAAGAATGAATCACTTCCATCTAGGAAGATGTTGACCCTAGCAGTTTCTGCATTATCAACTGCTTGGTTGGACTTCCTGAAGGAAAGATTGGAAATAGAATCACTGTGTGAAATAATTTTATAGCCATCATATTTTTGCAGTTTTTTTTCTTTAGTTAACTCATCCTTTGTACTGTATGTTATACTTTCACAGCATTTGAGCTGATCTGAACTCTGACATTCTTGTTGGGTATAATAAAAATATTGTATCTTTAGCAGGAGACGACAAACTGTGGCAGCTTTACCAAGCATTTTTTTTAAAAAGTTGATAAAACAGTCAGCTTGTTGTTATGTAGCTGAGCCACCACTTCATCAAGCATTCTGCTTATTTTCTTTCATTACTGGAATCATGCCTTTCAGCTACTAGACTAAAAGAAAAATCCATTAATATACAATTTAAGCAACAAGAATATTAAATGTGTGTGTGAATAACATACTGAAGAGAATAAAAGGAAAAAATGTGAAATTATCCTTTTAACTGCATGGGACTGTCAAACAGTTCTTTTGCATTGTTCTTTAGGATGTACATTCTTAAAGCAGGAAATTAAGCACAGCTTCCTCATTAGTATTAATAGTATCTTCACACTTAATTCTTCATGCTGTGAGTTGGAAATTTAATCATTAGCATATTAGGCGTTTGAGTACTACTAGGCATACTCTTTATGGGCAAAAGAAAATTTGCTTTTCCTTAGATATGCAACAAACAGGTGATGAATTAGTACTATTACTTTATAAGTCATAGATGTCAGCCTGTCATCTAAAACGAGGCATCTAACATCTACTGTTACCATCTTCAAGATCTAAAAGCAAGATTTGATGAGAGTGTAGTGAGATTTTTAAGACTGATGTCAGTTCTTTAAGGTAACCCAGGTTAAAAAAAAAATACTACAAGGATCCCAGAAATGCTATTATGTTGTTTTAGGATACAATAACACAATGTTTTTCTCTCTATTCCATCTGAAATAAATAAAATTAAAACAAGGGTTATTGTGAACTTTTCTTTTCTTTCTTTGCTCCCTTATGCTTGCTTCAATCTCTGGACTATGAAATTGCTTCTCCAAGTCCTTCTTAACATATTTTTCCAAGGTCAACTTAAATTCCATTACATGACCAGACTGACAAATTTTGCCTTGGAACCTGAAGTAAGCTTGCAGATTGTTTTTTTCTATTTTAATCATACATTCTTCACATTTTGTTTCCTAAACAAACTTGAAATGGAATGTTTGCACAAAAATATTAATCATGTGATGGGTAAAACATAAAATTTTGTGTGAAATAAAGTTCTACACCTCATATAAATTACTTTTAAAATGTTCTCACTGTAATCAGCACAAATGTTAACATGAATTCAGCTGCTGAGTTAACAATCAAGAAGGTAGATGCATGAGTGAATTAATTTATTATGGTTATAACATGGGATTATTTTACAGACTGGAGCTCTATAACTGACAGGGCAATGACTTGATAAAACTACCCCGAAGTCTAAGCAATAAATAGTAGGGATAAATGTAAAAAATTGCCATGGTACAGTGTGTCAATGTAAACTCCATCATAAGACTGATTACAGTCATGTACTGAGGCATCATTTAATTTTAAACACATGTACAAAATAGTGACTTTTAAAAAAAAGATTTATAAAAATTAGATATTTCAGAAGTTTGTTTTCAATTAAGCATACATTGAAGGAAAATGGAGAAAAAAATAAATGAACACAATTAAAACTATCATGGACCAGATTCAAACTGTGTAACTGTGATGGCTAAACTTCACCTAGCCTTTCCAATTATGAATATGGGTGTCTTCAAAGACCAAAAATCCTTCTGTCAGTATACAAATAATCTTTATGATCCAGTTCTGAAGTTCCAACAGCCACCACCAGCCCCCTCACAGTGATGTGACCACATTTTGGGCACTCAGCAATCAGTCCACATTTACAGCTGCATGCAGCATTCTGTGGTCACATGACCACAAGTAAAAACTAGTGTTTACTTTCAATTTTTGTCAAAAATGCCTATAGTAAACAATGGTTTGATTAATGACTATGGCTGTCATTTAATGATCACCACAAGCAGGTCATAAAGTTAGATCAGTCATGTGGTGACCTACTTTACAACTGTCATGATTGTAATAGGCAGGTTTCATTATAGTCCTAAATTGAGGACTACTTGTATCCTGCTAATCTCACACCCACAAATCAATATATTCTAAGAAATCTGATGTGGAATGGATGGGATATAGAGTTTTGCCAAAGGACAGGGCCCTGTATACCATATTAGATTTCATTCCTACTGTGTTTCTTCTATCTTTCATATAATAATGATGATGATGATGATGATGATGATGATGATGATGATGATGATGATGATGATGATGATGATGATGATGATGATGATGGGACCAAATAAAATAAAATGAAAAATATAGCTGGACTGTAGGTTCATAAAATCAGCCTAGATATATAAAAGATATATCAAAATTCAGACTCAATGGACAATGTATAATTTAAATTGAATTAAAGATTTGAATTGGTTGCCATTTCTTTTCTAAACACTTCCTTACTTGTTTGACACATAACCTTTGAACATTCTTCAGTCCAATAGCATTTCTCTAGAAAAAGAAAATGATAATAAAACATATTCTCATTGTTTTATAGGCCTGATGTTTGGGTACACATGGTTTATGACATTCATTTGGTCATTAAATTCATTACTTGCAGTTCTTATGATATTAACCTTAAACAATTATATGAAATAGATTAGTGGATTGCTTCAAACTCAGATAATAAACTTCCAAGACAGATGTTAGCCTTGAATCTGAATTTGCCTATTCTTAATTCGATACCTGTACCATTACACCTCATTGCCTATGATTCAGAATTACATGAAAATATTTTTCACGGTTTCTTTGGTTTTTTTTGCCATATCAGCATAGAAAGTCTTGGCTATTCAAAAGAAAAATGAATTTTCCTTCTTTATCTCTCTATTGAAAAGAAGGATCTTTTTATCACTCATATTTTTAGGGGTTGTGGTTCAAATCTATATTACTATCTGAGGAAGCCACCAGGAGTGATTTAGCAGTGAAAAGAGGCAGTACAATCCCCTCATACTCCCCCGTTCACTAACATACAATATTGGCATAGTTCTCTAAATTCTCTAGTGCCTCTTGGCTCACTAATTCATACTTCATTTATCATCAAGTCCTTTCTTTCTTAGGGCAATTGTGTGATTGGCAGTAAAAGCACAACCAAAAAGGAATTCTGTACGAGTAGATTTGGTCAAATTGTTACTAAAAAAGACTTTTTAAAAACTGATTGACAGTATAAATAAGTTGAAAATTCTAAAACATTTTTCTCCAGTATTAAAATTGTTATTGAAAAATTATTGGTAAGTCCCTAAGAAAGGGACTTAGACAACATAGCCCATAGTCCTATACAATGTTTATGATCATTTACTCTGTCTCTTTTAACTGATATATCTGTCCAAACAACCAGAAAAATTCTTTTAGTTTTATGTTGAGTATATCCTTTCAGCACATTTTTTCAGCAAATTCTAGATATTGAATTAGCTGCTCTGATAATTGGTTGTTTGCCATAGCAAAGACCCATAAGCCTTCATGCACACTAGACAATAAGCATTCACAATTTAATTGTTTTTGCACATTGCCAAACATGTTTACAAATGATTTTCTGCTGTTAAATCATTTTAAAAGTAGGAATGATAAATAATGTGTCTTACATTCCCTTTGATTCCAAAATAACCCGTATCACAATAGTAAACCTCATTTATTTCTCTCTGATCCGTCCCTGTCTGCAAATGGAGTAGTATAATGACAAAATCGTGTGGGAATAATTTGTAATTAAATTAAATGCCACAACCAAAAGTGTGCAAAATGCATTTAATCCAAAACAATAAACAAGAGCATGATTAATTGCTTCAGTGTTCCTTGCTTTGATGTATGAAAATAAAGATGATGCAGCAGTTGGGAGCCCTGAATTCATGCAATGTCCACCTGGCGTGTAAACCTTTTACATATTTTGTTATACAGCACTTTGTCTTTCACAAAAAATATATGTTCAAAATCCATTACCATGCACTTGGCCATATATCTTATAGTCAAAAATGAAGACAGTCCTCTCATGTAAGTTATTAACTGGGGACATGTATTTGACTAATAAGTATGAAGAAATTATTACATCAAGGCTGCAGCAACATAATTTCTCAAATGGAGAATTTAACAAAACAACAAAAGAGTGTCATGATTCTTAAATGTTATTTTTTAAACCTATTGGCTGGGGACCTGCATTGAATCCATCTTGATCCACACGATATGCTGAGAATAATGTCTTTACAGAGGAATAAAAAACCTCTGATCTTTCAGATGTTGCTAAACTTCTGGATAGCTATAGTTTTCCATTTCCAGGGAAGCTGGAAGTAATATGAGTGTGTGGCAAATTATCTTCAGGGTTCTGTCTATTTTGCCTTGGCTTTGGGTCTTCATGGCCCAAATCCAGAATATAGGGCAGAGCCATATCCTATATTGTACTGATCCTGTATTGTCTTGTGTAGTTGCTGAACTGTATTCTATTGCTAAATGATTATCCTGTAATTAATCTATTCTTATGAGTTGCTGTTCTACGTAGCCAGAAGGCTGAAATGGGACAAAAGTCTCCTCCACAAAAATCTCCTCCTTTACCATTGCACAGAAAAAAATGAAATACATTAGAGGCTTTCTTTTATGCCTGTTTTAAAATGGTAGTGCTAAACCTACATTTCTAGCTTCCCAAACTTGAACATTCTTTAGTATTGCCAGAGGGATCATTGTCAATAAAAAAGTAACAGTCTCTAGAGAAATGTAAAACCTCAAAGGAGAATTTTGCTTTAATCAAACCCTGAACTAAAGCTCCTCTTGAGACTACTCTGCACAGGAGTCTTTTTTTTAAATGCAGCAAATGGCCAATCAAGGAATATCAGCACTGTCTCATCTCAAAGCTTTTAACTGAGGTTTTGAGGCAGACCGTCTTACTTCCAAGGAATCAAGGGTCTCATTAAGGCACAGTACATCATTTCATTAAGGCACAGGCACACTGCATCATCAAATATGTGCACTGAGCACATTTTTAAGATGGAGTGTATCAACTTCATATGTTATTATAGGATGGATGGATAGATGGATGGATGGATGGATGGATGGATGGATGGATGGATGGATGGATGGAACATGCTAGATGGTTACCTTTGCAAATGCTAATAATGATAATATCCTATTTTTAGAATGGAACTTAGATGTATCAAATAGCAAACATATTTGAGTGCAAAATAAGTTTAATCCTGATTTCCTTTGGAAATGTATTGAACATGTACTAGTAGCAATCATTCTTAGTGATATAATCAATTATCTTTTGGAATGCTGCATGAAAAATATGATATATCTAAAAAATATAGAAAAATAAAACAGTTGGGAATTTATATTTGTTTATTTGTTTATTTATTTACTGCAGTTCTCAACCAGCAGTGACTATTCATAGTATAATGTAGGGGTTTAAGATTTGGACCTGGACTGGGCAGATAAACAAAGAACAGACCTGGTGACCTTTGCCAAGTCATACTTCTCACTGGATCTAACTCAATAAGCTTTTCATTGTGAATTAAAGTGAGTGAAAACAGTATCCTGGGACAGAATACTGTTGATCATAGAAGGAAAAGGATACATGTAATAAATAAATAAATGGAAATATATGTATATTCTACAGAGAAAGGTATTTTATTACAATTTTGTTTTTAAAAAGGGCAAAAAAGAGATTAATAGAAGATAATTTTTGAACACAGGACCTCTGTCATATGTTAGACTCAAAACTGCAAAAGAATCAATTTTATTTTTGGTTTTAAAAGGGCATAGAGCATTAAAACAACTGTTAGTTTACTGAATTCTAATCTGAATTCATACTGAATTTGTTCTAGGATTATTATTTTTTTAGACAAAAGGAAGCCTTTATGTTTAGCTGCTATTAATATTGAGCTCTTTTAATGGGTATGAGTAGATTCTTGCTGACAGCATTTTTTTTAAAAAAAAATATAACAACAATTCATTGAACAATAACAAAGTGGCCTCTTTTTGCTTTTGCCAGGTGCATGAATGCACATCCAAAGCTGCTTGCTAAAAATAAACAGTCTGGAGTAGAAACAAAAACATTTTTTTTCTATAAAATGATTGACAAAAAGACCACTTTATTGAACATCAAAGTTTCAACCAAACCCAAGTACATAAACATTTTATGAGCCAAAGAAATAGAAATTGCTTATATCTTAATTCTGATGACAAGATATGTCATTCCTATCTTAGACTACTTGAAACTCATATTGCAGCTTTTAAAAATGGTAGAATGTTTTCTTACAAACACAATTTGCCAATGACTGTTTTACATTTTCTCAGCAAGCCAAAACAATTAATGACTTGTATTTTTTTCTTCAGAACAAGCCTACTATATTGGATATGATTTTATATTAAAATACCTAGGATATATTATGTTTGAGAATAAATATTTAGTTATAAGGATTTTTAATGGCCATTTTGCCAATTTTATCAGATAAATTTAGTCCTTCAAGAAGCAAAATCAATTTGATCATCACATGTTCATATTTCCTTACCCTCAGAACAGTGATGGAAAATAATCATCTCTCAAGAGGGCTAAGAAATTACTGGACTGAGTCAAGAAAGCTTAGTTTAATCTCTCTAGAACCATTACTACACATTTTTTTTACAAAATTTGGATCAGAATCTGAAGGACTGATGGGTGAAGATGGTTATCTCAGAAGGACAATTTCACGAGAAGAATCACAGACATTTGTGTAGTCACAACTAATTTGTTGCTCATGAATATTTGGAAGGACAAGATGTTGAAGAACAGCTTCTGAATTCCGCTAGTGACATTTCAGCCAAACCCGTAGCCTGTAACCTTCCATCAACAGTTGTGAGGGTTCATATTAATTCATCTATACTGTCAGTGCAAGTTACTACTACAAGCCAGCACAGTGCAGATAATCTTCCCTCTTAACCCACAAATCAGAGCTCAATTTGGCCAACTGAAAAGTTTGCATCACACCAAAAATTATGTTTCAATTCAAGAAAAGTATATGTTTTTTTTCCCTCCCATACAGAAAGCCCAGAAGCGGTTTTTAACCACAAAACTATTTACATTCTTGTCCCTGATTAATGCAGTTAATTTTGCCTTCTCCGCCAGTTCCATCATCTTTTCAATCCATCCCAGAGGTGACATCCAGGCAGCCTTAATATTCTTAGATGTAGAAAAACCTTTTGACAACTCATTTCTCCAGAAATTATACACCTTGAGATGCATTTTCTTTATAAATGTGCGTTTGATATCTGAAATGAACAGAGTTCCTGAAACAGATTTCTCTTCCTCTACCTTCCTTTACACTACTGGGTGGAAATGGGAGGTAGTATTAGTAAGGCTTTATTACACATATATGCATATAGCAACTACTTAGCCCCTGGGGTATATTATTTTCAGTTCTCATCTCTGATCTCATCAGGGTTGATATATTATAAAATATTAGGATGTGATGATTGTTGGATAGACAGAATGTATACAGGAGAGTAAAAAGAATTGCATAGTTCCCTGCTATGCTGAAAATAGTCCCACTTTCCAGTAGCATGTCAGCTTCACAAGGACTAAAATGGTTATGCTAAAATAGTTATCAGACTGAAAATCTCACAATCCTATGTCCACTGGGATTGATAAGATTTTTTTGACAATTTTTAATGGGATCAAGCTTGAGGCACTAGATTAACAGCTGCTGGCAAGAGGCACACACTTCTAAAGTGATGTGACAGATTGTGTGTTGCTTCAGCAGCCTGGACAAGTTTATACATCCCAAGCTAAAGGGCTATTCTGCTTCATTTGCTATGAGACTGAGATGGCCTAACTAGTCTTTTGAAACCCTTCATAAATAGCTAGGGGTAGTAAGAAGTGATTTTGCATTAGGAAAATCTGTAAGTTTTTGATAGAAAAGATCTTATCAGTAGGATTTTGATGTTTTGCTTCTGCACACAGTTTTACCATTTCTAAGAGATTCTGTTATTTTGTTGATAAAAAAAACTCCAGTAGCGAATTAAAAAAAAGAAAAAAGAAATGTGTTATATGAAGTGAGGGATTGTTCAGTATTGTTGATGGAGGAATCAGTGGAGATAATGATTCCTCTCTTGATACTAGTATCTCCCAACATATAACCAATGATAGCAAACCGTCTTCCATTATGCCATTAATCTTTGCACAAAGCTTGTATGTTTCTACTAACTCCTGTTATTTTTAGACATTTGATTATCCAATCATGTGGCAGAACCAAATGTCTTCTTGTAAACAATCTAAGCTACATTCAAAATCAGGAAACCAACAACTCAATCATATTCAATTCCAAAATGGAAAATTAGACTAGAGGCCATGATAAAGAAATTAAGATCAGATGTAAATAATAAAAAAGAGAAAAAAATGAAGAATATAAGGATCAAGGCAACCCTAATTAAAAAATGTTTAATCCTAGAAAAATGGAAGAAGTTTGGAAATCATAAAGCAAAAACTAATTGCAATTTCTGGGAAAAGTTAACACAGTCAGGCACTGTGAGGCATGAATCAGCTGTTTCAATCTGAACAGAGGGGTTTCTACCGAAGTATATATGGCAGTAAAAATTCTGAAAATCGAAAACCAAACAAAAAGCAATCCAGTTTTGGAAAGATGTATGGGACATGGAAGGAGACCATAATAAAAATGCTGGATGGAAAGAAGAACTTGAAGAAGAATTTAGTAAAACATGATCAGGATATTTCCAGTTTTTAATCCATTTCACTTGATTTTTTTAAACGTTTCTGCTGTTATTCTTTGTTCTTCCATTTGATTATTTTTTTTGCTTCTTCTATAACCACTTGACTACAGGAATGTATTGTACATCATTTTACTTCAATAAAGTTCAAAGTCTCTGATGAGATTCTAAACAAGGAAAACTGTGTGCTGGACCCTTGCTATAGTAGATAATCAGTGTACAACAGTGATTTCATGTGAAGGTGGAAGGAGGTATTGAATGGTACACCATGAATCCCCTTTCCCAAATATGTGATGTGGGTATGGGTGTGTTTATGTGTGGTGTGTGGTGTGTGTGTATGAGAGAGAGAGGAAAGAAGGGAGGGAGGGAGGGAGGGGGGAGGGAGGGAGAGAAAGAGAGAGAGAGATTTGAATGAAAACTTGGAAAATTATCAAGTTTGCAGAGAACACAAAGATGGATGGATAACAAATGTTTGTAGTACCATATCACAATAAGTACAAAGCTTTTACTTTGTCTCATTTAGCATTTTAAGCACTATTCAGAATGCCAATAGCTTCCTTTGACTGGAAAGAAAAAAATTACCAACATCACAGTTATATTACATTCCAAATCTCAATATTATTTTATTTAGCGCCTCCATACAGATAGCAATAGCACTTAGACTAAAGTGCTTCACAGTGTTTTATAGCCCTTTCTAAGTGATTTACAGGGTCAGCATATTGCCCCCAACAATCTGGGTCCTCATTTTACCGACCTAGGAAGGATGGAAGGCTGAATCAAACTGCCGAACTGCTGGCAACCAGCAGTCAGCAGAAATAGCCTGCAGTACTGCATTCTAACCATTGCACCACCATGGCTCAGATAGTAAGACAATACACTTCAAACATTATAGTAGGCCACAAGTCACAAATAGTCCATAAATAACCAAAGCCATCTTAAAATGGTATTTCTAAAATGAAATTGACACATGATAGATCAGCAGGGAATCAATAATGATATAAAATACAATAGAAGGAAGAAGAAAAACTCTGTGGAAGATTTTAAGAATCTTTGCATGTTTTCTGAGTTGAGTCAGCTTGACAGTAGGAACATCCCATTTATTGATAGCAATAAAGCTATTATTGTTCACAACAGAGTTATTTTTTAAATTGGATTTCCCAGGAGAAAAAGGAAAATGACCAATTAAGACTGCTACTAAGTGGAATCACATTACCATGCATATTCAGAATAAATTTCAAGGAAGCTAGAGAGAAACCACTTAAAATCAAATAAGAAACCTGTTTCTTATATATTGGGCCATCTATATATCAGCACACATGGCTAAGGTCCTCAGGCAAATTCACTACACAGGCCATCAACCAAACTTTCAAAACAAAATTATGAATTTAGTGTAAGAAATACCTATACAGGTAGTCCTTGACTTACAACGGTTTGTTTAGTGACCATTCAAAGTTGCAATGGCACTGAAAAAAGTGACTTATGATCATTTTTCACACTTACGACCGTTTCAGCACCCCCATGGTCACATTATCAAAATTCAGATGCTTGGCAACTGGTTCATATTTATGACCATTGCAGTGTCCCAGGGTTATGGGATTACCTTTTCCAAACTTCTGACAAGCAAAGTCAATGGGGAAGCCAGATTCACTTAACAACCTTGTTACTAACTTACCAACTACAGTGTTTCACTTTACAACTGTGGGAAGAAATGTTGTAAGATGGGAAAAAACTCAACAGCAGTCTCACTTAACAATAGAAATTTTGGGCTCAATTGTGGTCGTAAGTCAAGGACTACCTATAATCTATTTCACTTCAACATTTAGGGAGAGAAAGCCAATTTAGTCTAGTGATTAAGGCACCAGTTCTAGTCCTGTCTGAGGCATGAAAACCAGCTGGGTGACTTGGAGCCACATTGTTTCAGCCCATGATGTCAGGTGACAATCCAGTCAGTTAATTCCTATCACAAGCAATAGATCAATACATGATTGATTTAAAAAAAAATAGGACCCTGTATTTGCAGAAAAATGCTAGGGAGGAAAACAATCCATAAGAATAAGGTTGCCTTTATTCTTTCAAGTACTTTCAAATAAACTGAAAAAACCATATGAAACTTTAGTTGATCAGTTGCTCAAATAAATCACACAAGTGTGAAAAGCATGATATAAAATATTAGATGCAAAGATGGATCTTTAACTTCTTTCAGACTCAACAATTTTTTCTCAGATAACATTAAACAGTTAAACAGTTAAAAAGTTAGTTTTTCCACTGTGTTCTACTGACATGCTCCAAAGACTGTTTCTAATTCCTTTTACTTATTCAGATAGGGTAGCTAAGAGAATAAATTATCCATCTACATAGATTTTCTTTTCCTAGAATAGCTTTTAATTACTATAGTCTACAGAAGTAAATGATAGAAGAAACAATACTAAAGCTTATGTTTTTGTTTTGATTAGAAAATGTTCACTATGAACTGCAATGCAATCTTATGTCTGCTTAGTATAGTAGTAAATTCCATCAAATTCACAATGAATGAACACTATAGATGGGGAGACGATGTGTATGAAAACAAAGTGCACCATCTGCATCCATTTTTAAACCTTAATTATATCCTAATTTCCAATAGCTATAATGAATGATGTTGGCTGGAAATTTTATTACTATCTGTATATCAGTGTAAAGAAGTATGATAGGACCCACAAAATTAGTGTTTCTCACTGTCCTTCCCTTCCCCCTTCCCTTCCCTTCCCTTCCCTTCCCTTTTTCCTGTCATGTCCTCTCCATCCCTCCCTCCCTCCCTCCCTTCCTTCCTTGATGATCAACCTACTGTATGCATTATAGCTCAGATTTCTTCTAAGAGAGTTCAAAAAAATCAGGCAATTTTTGCTAGTTACTTGAAATATTAAAGCAAATGGATAGTGTCGGAAAGCTATCTAGACTTGTTTCCGAATATGAATTTAACAAGCATTCAATAAAGAATTGTAGTTTTTTTCCATAGCAAACTGGGATGTGTGTAGCACCTCCCATAAAGAAATAGTGTATTCAGTATTCAGTGTCAAAAATAATTTGTCACTTTTTTACCTTTATCAATTCATCTGGTGATAGGTACTGTCTAATAGATAAACTTTTATAGAAACAAATAGGTAAGTAAAAGTGAAATGTTGCCAGCTGTTGTCTGATAGTATCTATAGCAATAATAAATTTGATATTCATACTTAACATGACAATAAAGCTGAATAATAAAATATAAGACTTGAGTCCTAGACTTTTATGAAAGGAAAACAGGATTAACGCCCCCCCCCCATTTGCACTATTAAACATGATTTTCTAATTTCTCTAGACAGTGGGAGGTCTCACATTCCTCACTGCAATGTTGCACTCATTGCTTCCATCGCTCCTGAGAAGCACTGAAAGACTCACTTTTTTTCCCCAAGGAGAATTATCCTCAGCAGCTATCATCTTTCAAACAAAATCTGATGCAGAGTCAAAGTAATTATTCTTCAATGGAAACAATCCTTTTGCCTATTTTCAAGCTTTTAAAATGTACATTTACCTTAGTTTTTTTCCCCAGAAGCAAACTATTCTCTGCCAATAAGTGATTGAACTCAATAAAGCAATTTTCTTGCACTAAAAAGAACTTAACATTAAAGTAATTCTCTTTAAGCAAGCAAACTGTTGCATTTTTTCCCCTAAATAGTCTTAAAAGATCACCCAACTATTATGCTATTGCAATTGTTATTCCCTGTTTATACAGCTCCACCTTCAAATTAATTGTTGCTCTAAATGTATTTCTAGCCCCTGCAAATCCTTCTGGACCTATTCAAATTTTGGTTTCCTAGAACCTGCACTAATCATCCTGTACTACTGTCACTATAATTGCTTTCTTCTATTACTTTTCTATTGTTTTGGAAGATAATGTGGTCTCAAGTGATCTGCTCTAATAACCTATACATAGAGCTTCCTTTGATAATTCAGAAATCACAATTCATATTATATGTGCTATGTTATTAATTAGGACTAGATATTATAAACACATCACACAGATTCCCACGCATTCCTGGGTCCAATTCAAAGTATTGTTTTTGACCTTTAACCAAAGTAAAGGTCCTCCTTTGCCTGTTTATACCTTTTCATTAATTAAGGTCTTCAATTCTGGGACATCCTCTGTGTTTTCCCTACTATATAATGTGAAGTAGGTAGCCCATTTTGATGATGTTATGGAATTCTTCCCATGGATGTTCATATTATATTCATTTTGTTGTATTTTCAGCACTCGGAAAATTATTTGTTTGTCTTAGTTCTTATAGACATTATTTTAGCTCAAATGTTTATTTTTTAGAGAAAAACATCTGGCTTTTATGATTATCTTTTTATGATAACATAATATTATGACCCTGAGATTTAGTTTGTGTCAAATCATTATTACTGGTGATAATCATCATACTCTTTCCCTTTTTTCTTCTTTCCAAATGAGTTTCTCAAATTAAGAAATAAAGACAAACATATCAAAAGCAGAGCAGTAAAAAACACATTCTTTTTTTTCTTGACTAGAACAGAGAATTACTAGAATAGCACCACAACTGTGACCTAGTTTCAGCTTTGAATAATGTTTTGCTTGGACTATATGTGGCAAACTGAAAGTGACTCATAGCTTAAATTTCACCACTAGAATGACCCCAAATGTCCAATATCCTGAAGGGCTATACATTTTTTTTAAGGAATCATATGACTGGAAGAGCTTCAACTATGCCTTATACTTTATAACCACCGAAGAATAGTGAAAAGGTGCCAAGGTTGAATGGTTATAAACTTCTAGACTGCCAACAATTTTAGAGAAGCATAACACAAATATAACTGTTCCAAAATACAACCAATGTTGCTTGCTTCCCCCTCAAGCAAATAATGTCTGACTTCGACCTTTCATTGTTTGAATACATCTGCTTTTCTTTTTCTCATTGGGCTGTTATCAAGCTTGGATAGTTTTACCCAGAAGCACAGTATAAAGTGAAGACGAGATTTAAGCCAACAAGTTTTAGTTTAGAAAAGAGCTCAGATCTAGAACATATTTTGTTCAACTAAGGCTGACTTTATGACTTTAAAGTCCTACAGCTAGGGAGTTCCAAAACTGTTTGAAAAATAGAAATGTTGTTTCTACTGTTGTCACTGTATATAAAAGAGGGAGCAAACTGCACACTCACCAGGACTGGTAAAGACATGTCTGCAAGCAAAAACTAATCTCAGAAGCAAACAATCAAGCTCAGAGAGCAACAAGGACTCCATAGTTCAACCTGAGCTACATATATTGTTGTCTATTAGAAATGGCATTATCTCCTGTTTTTGTAAATGCTGTTATTATCAACTGTCACTGGGCTATCACCTAGCAAAACATACAAGAGCATCAGTACTGTTTGAAAGCCTCATAACAAACATCAGTCATTGCAATTAAACAACTGAGGGAGAGATTGGAGGAACTGAGTAAGCATAGCCTGGAGAACAGAAGAGAAAAGGGAGACATGTTTGGAACCTTTAAATATATTAAGAGTGTGAATAAGGTCTAGAAGGCAGTATTTTCAATGTTAATCAAAAATCAAGAACATGACAGGAGGGAAGTTCAAAAGTAATTTTAGAAAGTATTACTTCACAGAAAGAGTAGTGGAACCTTGGAAAAAAATTCCAGTGGAGGTAATAGGTCATCAATAACTGAGTGTAAACATGCTTGGGATAAACATATGTCTATCATCTAACAAAAATCAAACAACAACAACAATAATAATAAATTAAAAAGGAAACAAAAACAAACAAAAATCAACTCTTTTCCTGCCATCTAGTTTCTAGCTCCCAGGGTTTATTTCTCTTGCTACATACAATAAATTCTAGAAAGAAAAAACATTCTGGCTGGATATCCCAAAGGTGTTTTTTTCAGAAGGCAACTGGACTTTCTGTGTTGTTTTTTTCTTGAAGATGTTTCACTTCTCATCCAAGCAGCATCTTCAATTCAAAACTGAAGATGCTTCTTGGATTAGAAACAAAATGTAGAATAACATAGAATGTCTAATTGCCTTTTGAAAAAACACCTTTGGGACAACCATGACTGGATGACTGAGAATCTCCATAGACATTCTGATTGGATAATACTTGTTAAAAAGGCCATTAGTGCTATTATACAGAGTATTGCCCATTAAAAATCAAGAAATTTCAGGATAGTACAAATTCAAGAGAGAAACAGTAATGTAAAGTTCTTGTGTATGTGTGTGTGCATGTTCATGTATGTGTAAAAATCCCTCCTCACATGACTGGTGAGAATGTATCATCCTTATTATTGGGTCTTCTACCAAAGGTGACTGTTTGCTGTAATATGTCATGGTTCCAACAGATGAAATTCTCTAAAAGAATTTCGAGGCATTGTTTACCTTAAAGAATCTTTTATTTGAGAAACAAAATATCAGCACTACATAGTCGAAGCCAAAAACTGAAATCCCCTCCCCTGAGCACAAAGTAACAAAGCACAATTCCCTTCTCCAATTAACAGTCATAAATCACATTCCCCAATTAGCTTGAAGCGCGGGCTTTTTCCCCAGTTCTCCAGCCCGCCAAATCTTTATCAATTCTGGGCACAATAACCCTGGATTCCCATGGCTGAGTTATTATTGTTATGACTAACTGGACTCTCATCCACATTCCCCCTCCCAGCATCAACTAACTCTAAAAGCAAAAGAGTAAAATGGCTGCATTTCCCTCTGTTGTCAAAGCAAGAACATCTAATGTTAGCAGCACTGACATCATATCTTAGTTGTTGTAAGTAGTTCACTCTTCTGGACAGAAAGCTCTGATGTTGTTCTTGGGATCTGTTGGACCCACTCTCCCAGATTGTGTGTCACAGTCTTGAGTGAGGCCATGTTGGCCTATACTTTCCACCAGTGCTATTTTTCTAAAAAAAAAAAAAAAAAAAAGGTGCCGGAACTCACACACGTCATACAACCCGCCTTGCCTACCCTACAAGGTTCCATCCAAAAAAGGTGCTGGAACTCCGTTCTCGGCGTTCTATGAGAAAAAAAGCCCTGCTTTCCACATTCTCTCTAGTTCCTCTTTCTGTCTGTGATACTTGCCAGCTGCTCCTACTTCTTCTTCCTTATGTTGGTTCATTTGGCACAGCTACATCTGTCACCTCTGCTATATTCTGCTCCTTGCTATTTATTTATTTAAGAAAATTTATATGGTCGACCAACTCACTCTCACTGACTTTGGGTGATTTACAAAAATAAAAGCCTAATATAAAATAATAACAAGTAATAACCCACCACCCACCCCAGTGACAACAATCAATCAATCAATCAATAAGTCACTTGATGCTCTCAATCCCATTCTGGGATCCCCAGGCTCATTGGGAAAACCAGGTCTTCAGGACCTTGCAAAAGAATGCCAATGTGGGGGACCAATCATTTCTTCAGGAATAATTTTCCAGAGGGAGGGAGCCACTGCAGAGAAGACCCTTATTATATTGTTATGGCATTTTCCCACGAAAGTAAACTGGTCAGGATTCTAATAGCTGAATGTTGAAACTTCCAACCTTTCTCAAGGGCAATTCTCTATGTAATTCATTACAGCCATCTTCCTAACCCAAGTATGAACCACCATGTCAAGGAAATACCAAATATAATATCTCAGTTCATTATATGAAGTTCATCTAGTAAACACATATAATATTATACCTCATTTATTTTGCCACATTAGCAATCACTAGACCAATAATATTCATTACGATATAATATGGCTGGGAGGTAGGGAATTATTGTGGAGAAAAAATGGAGATACTAGGAGGCATTCCACCATTAATTATCTCATAAGTCGTACCTACTCATCAATAGTATCATGCAATAATAACAGTCAGGGGGAGTCAGATATTATTACTTCTTGTCATTCTATTTTCCACCTCTGGTAAGTTTATATATTGCACTGAGAAGCTGTCACTGAAACAGATCCGCAGTAGTGTAGAAAACTCTACTTTTTTCAAATAAACACAGGCAATTTATTTTCAGGTCTTGCAACTCAACTCAGCAACATTGGAAGAGGAAGCATGCCCAGCATGCAATTAAATATCCCATTTAATCAGAACAAGGCTGCACAATCAGACCATTGTCATCATCAAAAAAAGTCAATCTTAAAAGTAATGTTCTTAAACAGCATGATGCTGTGTTTCAACATTGAAAAAAGCCAGCTGGCAGATTTGTTATTGTTGCTGTTGTTTTATATTTTATAGCAAATGCATGCTTAGTCATTTCTGCCATCTGCTGCACAAGTATTGGTTAATAGAAGCCTGGTGACTACCTAGCATTTCTGGAGCTAAATTGTCTAAAAGAAAAGGGGGAAAAATGACAAGATAACATCAAAATAGCGTGCCTGAGCATGAACAAGTAGACACTAAAACCAAAGCAGAAAAGGAACACCTGAGGAAAGGTAGAACACATGAATAATTTTCTTGCCCATTAATAAAGAAATATGGCTGCTGTTAGACTTATAGAAAATCAAGGCTAAACATGCAGAATTGCTCTCTGACTCTAAAATCAGTGGGACATATGAAAGGGATAATTATGTGCTGGCAACTTTACTTCATTCCTTGATTCAAGGAAGATTCCCTAAAAAATTGCTTGCAGTTGTCATCCAGTTCCTCTTTGCTCCATTTTCTACTTTGACAGGGTAAGAAAATTACATGAGAAGAAATGGCTTTTAAACTTTTAGGGCAAAAAGAGCTTGCTTTTTCAAAATGCTAGGATTAGATTGCTGTAAAGAGGGTCACTGCTGGGCAACAACACTCACTGTTTCAATATATCTCTAATAATTACTATAATTAACAAGAAATGGTGAGAAAGAGATTTATGAATATAAAATAGTTGGTCTTGGGGGGAAAAAAAACTTGTAACTGGTTATGCCAGTGTTCTTTTACTAGTTACTCCAAAAACAATCCCATTCTAGATATTCTTTAAAAGAAACCACTAAAGATTTATTTTTACAGGAATTGCAAATGCCTAATTATATATATTCAGCTTTGTGAGACAATACTAAAGAGCAGGCTGGCATCCATCCTTCTGGTTGTTAATGTTAATCAAGAAACAAAATGAAAGAGAATTTCTCTAATAATAAAAAGCAGTTTAAATCTGGAAAACTATATATATAATCTCAGCGTGTACTTTTAAACTCAAATCTAAAATAAGTGGTATTAGAATAGTTTATTTAAATCATATAGAATTTTATATAGAGTGCAGTAGTGTCCATCAAGGGGAAGTAAAAAATCAAAGAAGTGAAAAGAGCTGCATGATTAAACCCTTTTTAAGTGTATCACAACATGTAAATGTAATATGCAAAAAAGGAAAAGTTTTATGAACAACAGATACTATATGTGCTATTGGGAGACAAAACTGTATAATTCTGGAGATGGAACATTTGCAGGAATTTAAGATTCTCCTTATTTCCTCTGGATCTTATTGATTATTGATATGGCCATTCAGTGATCTTGCTGCTTTCTGGAACTGAATCTTCCAGAACAATGTTTAGTCATGTTATAGAAATCCTTAGAATGGAATACTTAGAAGGTACGTGTGTGTGTGTGTGTGTGTGTGTGTGTATGTGTAGGAAGTGGATTTCTAATTAAGATGGTCAGCACTATATTTATAGAAGGCCTTCATATGATCTAGGCTTATCCTTCAAGAGATTCTAAACAGTCTGAGGTTCTTGCAAAAGTATGGTAGGCTTCCAAAACAGAAGAATGTCAAGTTTAATCAGAAAGCAGATATGAGGGGTCCTTAGTGCTTTCTGAGCTTGATCATTTTCATGCAGATGTTTTATTACCCAAGCTAAATAATATCATAAGTGCTACTGACAATCAAGCTCAGAGAGCACCAAGGACTTCTCATTTCAACCCTGAGCTACAAATATTATCCTTTATTGAAAGCAGATATACAGTGGAGCTAAAAAGATCAAGATCATGCCAAAGCAAGACATGAGAGATCCAAAGAACCCCAAGGTAATGTCTAAAGATGTCTTGACTTGGTGAAAGTGAGTGTTTATGAGACCACATGAGGAAAACGCTGAACACTTATGGTGTGCATGGCAAGGTTGCAAGAGAAAATCAATACATCTAAAAAAAATATCTGCAACTAATTCATATCTTTCAATATAAACATCATATAATTCTTATACTTTGTACTATTTAGCAGACCAGCTGTTGCATTTTGCACCAACAGTAAATCCTGAATCCCAAATAAATTGTTTTTATGGTGTTTGTAGTTAGATTGCTGTTATGAGCTGCCCAGAGTGATTTTAGAATGAGGAACCATTCAAATCTTTTAAATAAATAAAACATGATTTCTCCCGGCAATCTTAATTCCAATATGAATATGGATAACCATTATCAAATCCAAACAGCTTAGGAAATCCCAAACTAAATATAATTGTGCACAGGTTCTTCTCACCGCATATGAATCCAATGACAACTGAAACATCAAAGAGAACTCAGAAATGATAAACTGTTCCACAGTCTGAACTTCAGCCTCTAAGTAGAGTCAAGTGTCCAATGTACCATCAAAATATGCAGCTTACTAGATTTAATTTCAAGGTATTTCACTATTTAGGCCAAATAATTGTTTTAAATGTCATATAATGCTTATAGAAAATAACAGGAACAAGCAATAGTCAACACAACTACAGCCTAGATCAACATTTAATGAGCATGGGGTAGTTTAAACGACATTATTTAATTACAATTAAATATCAAGAAATGCCTTCAAGTCATAATGTTGTCTTAATATAATCAGAAATGCTCATATCAGAACATTTCTGATTGTATCAGATAAAAGTACCAATAAGGAATCTGATTTTCCAGAATTTGTATATATATAAAGAAAGTGCATACAAATCATTCCTATGTATGGTAAGGTTGTCCATAACTTTGAAGGAGACTTCAGTTCTGCAGTACTTCAGATAAAATATCTGTCAAAGCTGCTTTGCAAAATAAATTTGATTTCCTAACATACAATGGCAAAGTGAATTTATTGTTTGGTTCAGTCTCTTCAGATCCTGCCAGTCTTGTCCCATTTAGTTTGTACTACAAGAGAAGGCTGAAATAAGCTTGTTTGGACAGCAGTATGTGAAAAGGGAAAGGGAATATTGTAGCACGGGTATTCAGGACTGTCACCTACAGTGAAGGTTGTAAGATTGTATATATACACACTGGAACTGATCAGCTTTGGAATTCCTTTGCATGCAAGAGAAGACTTCAAAGGGCCCTCCACCCACATGGCTGTGGAATTCCCTGCAGTTCCAGAAAATTCTTATGTTTATAAGAAAGTTCTGGTTTGGCTGTGTCCTATGAGGATTGTGAGATTTTTCCTAGTCCTTATGGGAGGGCTATCCTACATTTGAATAGAAAATTAACAATAGAAAAATACCCCAAGAAGAAAAAAGAAGTAGGAATCCTCTAAAACACCTGTAAGGTCTCTAATAGCTATAGGTAGGACAGACAGGCAGAAGACTAGAAGAGTACATCCATGAATTCCAACATGCAATAAGAAGACATGATAAAATGTCTTAATTTTGCACACAAGGATTGATTCAATCATAATTTCAGTTGGGAAAATGTAAGCATCCTAAACCAAGCTAAACAATGATAATAATAATAAAAACATTAAGGGGTTCAGATAATTATATAATGATACATTCA
>NW_015387098.1:78930-114228 GCF_001527695.2 Protobothrops mucrosquamatus
CCTTCCAACTTTATCATTATTATTATTATTATAAACCAGCTATCAGTAGACACAATAGACAAATCAGATATACATAGAACATAGAGTAACAGAGTTGGAAGGGACATTGGAGGTTATCTAGTCCAAGTCACTGCATGAGCAGGAGAATCTATACATTTCAGACAAGTGGCTGTCCGCTCTCTACTTGCAAATGTCCAGTAATGGGGCACCCACACCTTTTGAAGGCATTCCAGTGGTTGATTGTTTTCACATTTAGGAAATTACTCCTTAGATCTAGGGTGCTTCTCTCCTTGATTAGTTTCCAGTTTAGTACAGTTTGAAAACACTCAAAAATGAGAAGCAGGGTTGCAGTTTTCCTTGCATTTGGATTTGCACTCTCTTTGTTCTTTCTCTGCTTGGAAGAGGCGGGCAGTTCCATGAGTCAGCTAAGGAAATGATGGGGAAGGAGGTGACTTCACCAGAGCAAGCCTTGGGATTGTGAGGGGGAGGGGAAATGGTGCAAGCCTATGTTATATGTGAAAGAGGAAGAACAAGGGAGTGTCTGTTGGTAAGGTAGGAGGAGTGGAGGTCAGTGGCATCTTCCTCCATGGGGACACACTAGAATGGACAGCAATGGACAGGTTTACTCATGATCCCGTGTTTCTTTGTTCCCCCTCTCCCCATAAAAGTGGCAGGCAATTTGCAGGTCAGTAGAGGAGGAGGAGGAGGAGGAGGAGGAGGAGGAGGAGGAGGAGGAGGAGGAGGATTCATCAGGGCTCTCCTGTGGGTCCTGAGAGGAGGGAAAATGATGCTAACCTGTATCATATATAGAAAGAGTAATGATCCAAGTCACAGGTTAACTAATAGAAAGTAAAACTATTAGAAATAATACTCAGCTTCATGGCTCTACTTTTATGAAAATCGTCAAGATGTTCACTGTAGAAACTGTAATTATTCTTTGTTAATTTTTTATTGATTGATTATATATGTATTTGTGTGTATGTAAAATAAAATAATATATATAAAACAATATAAATGTAAATATGAAGTGGGGTCCTTTTGAAGAAGATGTTGGTAATCATTTCTTTGGCAATTTTTAAAGTGGATACTGTATGAAGCAGGAAGTTGGACATTATACTCTACATGGTTGTTTACAGCTCTATAATTCTTGGTCTGATTTTATTAGGATTAAAGTGGGATATCAATAGAGCAAAGAAAGAAATATAGCTTTATGACATATTCATTTCAAGAAGCAACATATAGAAAATAATTTCTATTAACCTTAATCAAATATAAATGATGCTATTTCAGGAAATACTATATTATCTCACACAAAAATCACTAAAATTCAAATAGTCAATAGAATTCTTTTCCACATCACTAGAAATGACCTAATCTGAAGGACATACTGTCACTCTGAATAAAACAGCACTTTAAAAAGCAAGAAAACAATATTCTGGGAGTTCATTAATAGGCAATTTTCACTATAATTTAGCATCTTTTGGTATGTTCATTTTTCTGGTGGCTGTGATGATGAGCTATTGAAAAAGGTCAGACCAAGAAATGGGAAACTGAGAAGATGTGGAATAGAAGCAATTAGAAATAAATTGCATGGTGTGTTATTGCAGGAATCTGAGCATGCTAGAAGTCAGAGGGATAACTATGTGAGCTTGCAGCAGAACACAAGATAAATTTACAGTCCAGAACAATAAAAAGATTGATAAATATATATCTCAACATGCATATTGATAGCACTGTATCTCTTAGGAAATATTGTAGAATTATATTTCTTTTTTTTTTCCAAAAAAGTTTTATTGTTTTACAATAAAAAACAATTAAACATAAGTAAACACAATAGGAATTATAAGCCCCCCCCGACTTCCCAAACCAAATCCCAGAATAATATTCATATAAAAGTAAACATATACTGATATCTCTAACTCCACAATATATCTTAATACACAAGAAAATAAAAAAAGTAAACAAAATCATAATAAAGAAAAGTCTAAAAAACCTAAATTCTATTCTACCACATTATACTTCCACAATTAAAATACAAAAAATCTAGAAACCTAAATTATATTCTACCATACCATGTTTCTTCTGAATATAAACAACCCATCTTCTCCATATTGATAAAAATTGTTCATTCGAGTGGCTCTTCAAAAATGCCGAAATCTTTGCCATTTCAGCAAGATAGGAAACTTTCAGTCTCCAGTCTCCCATTGTAGGCAAAATTGGACTCTTCCAATTCTGGGCTATCAACAAACGAGCAGCAGTTAAACAATAAAGCATCAGATTTGTCTCTTTTACGTCTAGATCTTGCACAATACCTAGAAGGAACAACTGTGGGAGAAATATAATCCTTTTTTAAAAAATTTGCTGTAAATTCCACCACAGTTGTATCCAAAAAGCCTTGATAACCCTACAAGTCCACCACATATGAAAAAAAGTTGCATCTGGATGTCCACATCTCCAGCACTTGGATTCATAATTCACGATGGACCATTTCTGGCTTTTTTGCCTTCATCAGTTAGCCATACCCTTTATGGGATTCGAACCTGGGCAGTTATACATACTAGTCAGTGATTTAGTCACTGAGCCACAGGTTCTCTTCCCGTAGAATTATATTTCACAAGCAAGAATGGATCTCTACAAATGTGTTATACTTGTGTAGCACATTAACTATAAAAACATTTACATGTATGCCATTTTTCAATAAATAATTGGACATCCTAGATATTCCATTATTACTGGTCTGTAATGATGATGACTGATAAGAAAGGTTATCTACTTGCTGTATCATAAAAAGGTCTTTCTATGAAACACTTTTTCTATCATCCCTAATTCCAATTCCCAAGTGGGCTTCTATTTTGTATACATCTCACTTGCTAATATGGAATTTCATGACTCATGTTACTCATTATACAGTCCTAATGAAAGCAAATATATATGTCCCAGGAGAATGTTGCAGGATCCAATCTGGGTCAATCACTGGGACCAGACGTTTAGACTTCTGAACTTTTGTAGACTGGTGCTGGAGGCCATCTTCAGGGAACTTCTCTCTTCTTTTTCTTCTTCTTGTGCCATATCCGTTATCGGACGTAGGGGATCCTGTTTTTATCAGCATCCGCACGAAAAAGTGCTGCTGAGTTTTGTTCAAACCAGTCCCTTAGATTTTGAAGCCACAAGGTTCTTCTTCTGCTTGGACCCCGTTTGCTTTCAATCTTTCCCTGGAGGATTAAATGGAGTATGCGGTATTTTTCTGGGTGTCCCATCACATGTCCAAAATATTCTAATTTTCGTTTTTTAATTGTTTTGCTGATTTCTCTTGGCTTTCCCAGGCGGCTTATCATCTCCTCATTTCTGATCTTGTCAACCCAGCTTATACGTAACAGCCACCTGTAAATCCACATTTCAAATGCTTCTAGTCTCTTCAGGTGGCTTTCTGTCAGAGACCAACTCCCTACTCCATAGAGTAGGATAGAAAAAATATAGCATCTGACAAGCCTGATTTTCAGTCTTAGGCTTATGTTGTGACTGCAGACGACCCTTTTCATTTTGAAGAATGCTGTTCAGGCTTTTTCTATTCTTGTCTTTACTTCAACGGTCATGTCCCAGCTTTCATGTAAATTAGAACCGAGGTGCGTGATCCTTTCAACTTTTTCTAGTGGTATTCCTTCTGAATTTATTGGTGGTAAATTAACGGGTTGTTTGCTGACGACCATGATCTTGGTTTTTGAGGTGTTACGCTTCAAGCCATATTTTTCAGATATTTCTGTGACTCTGTTGATGAGGAGCTGAAGGTCTTCATGCTTACTGGCAAGCAGAACTGTATCGTCAGCATATCTTAAGTTGTTGATCCAAACACCGTTTACTTTGATGCCAGCATCGATGTTCTCCAGTGCCTCATTGAAGATTGACTCAGAGTAGATATTGAACAACAGGCAGGACAAGAAGCAATGGATGGAAACTAATCAAGGAGAGAACCAATCTAGAACTAAGGAGAATTTTCCTGATACTTACAACAATTAATCAATGCAATGACTTTCCTCAGAAGTTGTGGGTGCTCCAACACTGGAGGTTTTAAAGAAGAGATTGGATAACCATTGTCTGGAATGGTATAGGTTTTACTGCTTGAGCAAAGGGTTGGACTATAAGACCTCCAAGATCCCTTCCAATTCTATTATTCTGTTAAATCCTTCACATTTTTTCATTAGTCCACACACTTCATTTCAAAACATTTCAGCTTTATCAAGATTTTATTTTATGTGATTTAGACAATTATTTTTGTGAGAATGTCAGATAAAAGAGTATTTTTATGATAGATATTTCATGATTATTTTGGTTGTACAAGATATGTTATGATGGATTTGCTGTACCTGCCTGCTGAAGTTTTAAACAGGTGGCACAGTGGTTAGAATGCAGTATTGCAGGCTAATTCTGTTGACTGCCAACTGCCAGCAGTTCAGCTTTTCGATTCTCACTGGCTCAAGGTTGACTCAGTCTTTCATCCCAGGTCAGTAAAATAGGGACCTAGATTGTTGGAGACATTATGCTAACTCTATAAACCACATAGAGAGGGCTGTAAAGCACTGTGAAGCAGTATATAAGTCTATTGCTAGTGCTATTGTTTGCAATGATTTGTGGGTTTTATTTCATTTTTTGAAAGAGGTTTTGAAAGATAATTTTCTTTGTCTTCAAGCTAATTTTATTATCAGTCTGTGAAGACACTGAAGCTGAAAAGAAGCTGAATATTTCAGCAAGATGATATTATTTCAAAACATGCCTCCAAATCAGTCATAAAGTACTTCCAGGGGAAAAAAATACAAGCATTTTGGAATGATTTTTACAGACTACAAATTTAAAAATGATTGAAAATCTGTTGGGGACAATCTCGAAATTTAGTGCGTGCAAAGATCTAAGAATAGTTCTAAGCTAAAAGAGTTTTGCAGGGAAGAGCAAAAAAGTAAGAATAAAAAGATTCTTAGCTTAGTTTTTTAGGAAACATTTGGAAGATGTTGCTGCTGAAAATATTACAAAGAGTCCCCAAACGCCTGCACCTGCCATGTTTACTATTTTCTGCTTTTCAATCTGTAAACAACTGCACAGAAAATGTAAGTATGTACTTAAATATACCAAAAGATGTTTTCTTTAACTTCATTTAGGAATCATCATCACTGAAACATACAGTTAATCCAAAGATGCCTAGATTTTGCCTATGACTGTCACTCAAAAAGAATAGGCACCTTGTGACATTCCAGATGTTCCTAGCTTTAATTACTGGCATCACTATAAAACATGGTCAGTGATGAGGGATAATGGGAATTAGAGTTCAACAAAATCTAGAATTACACAGGTGGTCTACTCCTGCACTGCAACACTTCAAGCTGATATGTTGAAGCTATATTTGAGAAAGTAAAACTGCTGATTACCTGACTAAATGCTCTTGCTTTGAAACTTTATGGCTTTAAACAGGGGAAAAACAAAACAAAACATGGGCTTATGGAAGTGCAATCATAACTGTTTGGCTAATGTATAAACATAAAGCAAATTGCAATCTACATTTAATTAACTAAATCTGAATAGGATCAGTAGCAGTTGTTATTTAACATAGGTTTCCTTTGATTCTAAAGTGTAAAAGAGCAGATTTCCTAATGACTCCTTGGGGAAAGTGGCATAGTTAATAATACACTGTGCCGAACCACAGCTTTCTATGTCTCTGGATATTATAAATTATAGTACAGTCTTGCTAATTATTGATTAAATGTTACTTATTATACTTAATATACCAGACAATTGTTTTAATTTGATGACAAGTCCAAAAGAAACTTTTAAAAAAGTTAAATTAAAAAAAATAAATTAAATTAAATATTGTTTTTAACATTATCTTTTACAGAATGCAAATGAAGCAGATGCTTTCAATACACATTCGCAGATTCCGCTAAGGGGGTCTGAGTTTTTAAAAACAAAAAACAGTGCCAAGAAAACAAAAACAAACCTTGACAATTGCAAGGAAAGTTATGTAAAACACAAACAACAACAACAGAAAACCCTACAAACTTTTCTATTTGATTTTACTGGATATAGTATTACGACTCAGTATTAAAACACAAAAGGTTTGGCACAAAATAACACTATATTATTGCAGGTGTGATTCCTGCATAGTATGAGATTCACAATATGAATTCCTTAAAAAATATGTTAATATTATTCTTGAGGCACATAAAATGTGTCTGAGGGAAGTGGTACATATTTTCTCACAATATTCTTTAATAATATCCAAGTATAGGTTTTTTTTTTTTGTTATTTCAGGACAGTTGCAATTTGATCTGGTGTTGGGGTATATTACATAACTTTCATGTCATAGAGGATCAGTCCCTGCTAACCCTGAGGTTTACAGTGTGTGTTTTCCCCAGACTGGTCTCTGGATCCCAGCATCTAATTGACAGAATCACATTTCCCAAGGAGCTTAAGTATTGTCCCTGAGGTTCTGGTGCATGATCGAGCTAGGGCATTAGCTGTCATTTGGAATGGGAAGGCACAAACACATATGGATCAGATCATGCCTGAGTACATTCTCTCTACATACAAATTTGGGTGGGCCCCCCAATTTACAAAGATCTCTGAAGAATGAAGTGGTAGAAGAGATGCATAGAGTACGAATGGAGAAAGAAAAAGAACAATTCTGAATTAATATAGATAAGAGTATTTCTTTTTATTTATTTATTGTGATAAAGGTTTTGAAAAGTTATTTTGCTCTTATGGTGTCTTCTTAGCCAGCAGTATTGTTTAAGTTCACCCAGTCCTTCCTAAATAGGGATAGACCAGGGAAATCCTGACAGGAATACTGTGAGAAATATTATCAGCACTTGGTAAATAAAGTTGCTCGCTTTCTCTCAGCGTTGGATTTCATCTTTGAATTGACTGAAAAAAACCATTTTGTGCTGTTATCCAGAAGTTCAGAATAACAGAATAACAGAATTGGAAGGGACCTTGTAGGTCTTCTAACCTAACCCTCTGCTCAATCAGGAAACCTTATACCATTTCAGAGAAATGGTTGCCCAATCTCTTCTTAAAAACCTACAAACTTGTTAGTCTGATTTTGACCACTGAGATTCAAGAACTGGAGTGGTTCCATCTCTGCTTCTGAATGCACCCACACTCGCCTACTAAGATCTAGTACACAATCTGGATGTCCTCTTGCCTTTTTAATTACTTCTCTGATGAGCTGGAAAAGCTGTGGCCAGGAAGGTATTTCTTTGCCCTTGATAATTAGTCCAAATTGTAGTTATATGGATAGTTATGGATATCCACAGATGGATATATCCTTGTAGCATCACTACTTTGTGAGAAAAAATACGGAAGATGGTCTTGACAGGGTATGCAGGAACTGTTACCTAAGCGAAAGGATCTGAAACATTTTTTTGTTTGTATTTATGTCTGTAACTAGAATAAAACATTCAGAAGTAGCTTAGGAAGATCTCTTCCTAATTCACCAGATTCTAGGAAGAGGAGGTTCAGCACTATCAGATTTGCAACGTTCTATTATTATAGCCATTTTCCACAAAAGTAGTTTTAGCCTTCCTGTGCAATTTATTTTCTGGTTTACCTATAGAGACTGAAAACTGGTTCCCTATCAACTTGCAGGAATAACTCAAGGTGCTGGTTGGTTCGTAGGTTGGTTTATTTGTTAGATATATGTGGCTGCCCATCTCACATACATACATACATACATACATACATACATACATACATACATTTCTGGCTCCAAGATATTAATCAATTAGGAATCAAATTGTTATGTTCAAATACAAGAACATAGTCAGTCCCTGTTCAGTTGCTTGTAGTCTGCCAAGAGGTATACTACAAAGCAGTTCACTTTGCCTCTAAAGATGCCAGCCTTTAGCTGCTGAAAAAATCTCTGGAACCATGACTACTCAGACCATGACTACTCAGGCTAAAAGCTCATCATGACTACTCAGGCTAAAAGCTCATCACTGATTTTTTGGCTTTCATTTGTCAGTTCTATCCCCCCCCCCTAAAAGTCAGCTGTATTTCACTTTCCATGGAATGTTTCTACACATTTCAATACAGAGCAAAGCTGACAATGAATTCAACCAAAATATCACCTAGAGTGCAGCATATTAGTTAGTCCTTCTCCATAAGCAACCTCCCATGTCATATTTAAAAGTCACATGTTTAGGCTGAAATAAGCAATTGGAGAACATACATGCTGGATAGGTTTTAAACTAGGTTGAAGCTAAATTAATAAATGCCTTTTCACTATTCCATAGTCAAAGTTGTTTTTTCTTTAAAAAAAAATGAAGTGGAAGAGGAATGATGTCACGGTTGAAATGGAAATATATTGTTTCCTAGTGACGTTACAAATATGTTCAGCAGTTACAAACATGTTCAGCAGTTTCACCTAGGAATATTATAAGCTGCAGTTCTATGAGTTTGTATCCCTACAAAGGCATCACAAAATGATTAAAACATAACAAACTCAAACTATCCAGAGGCGTACTTTCTGCGGTTTCCCTGTTTATATATATTTTTAAATAAAATAGTTTGCTAGTGAAATTCAGATTTAGTTTCTATCTCTCTGTGTCTGTGTGTCTGTATGTCTGTGCACATGCACACTCCCTTGGAGGCTTAGAGTCAGTGTTGATACCCGGCAACTGCTTGGGCTAGTCTCCAGAGTTTTCATGGCAAGGTTTCAGAACCTTTGGAAGAAGCAGCTTTCCTGAGAGAAACTGACTGGCCAAGGTCATCCAGCTGACTTCATGCCTAAGGTGGAACTGGAACTTATCCCAATTTATAGCCTGATGCCTTAACCACTACATCAAGCTGACTGTCTTCAAACGATTAGTACTGAAATAATAGCCATTTCATGTTTCTAATATGTAATACCATTGCATTTTTAAAATTGACCTTTATTCTTTGTACGCTTGAAAATATTTTACGGATTTTTTTAACCTTAATCTCTTATTGTCTTAGATGAAGGTTTTGAATTTGGCATATGTGTGAGTTGTTCTTTCTTTTTGCTTTTGAAATAGGTTTTACAATACTTGGACACATTAACAAGCATATAATTTTAAAGCCACACAATAAATGAGCAATCAGCTCTGACACAAACCAGATAGAGAACAAGCTCTTCTGCTTTTTAGCATTGGAGAAACTGAAACACATACACCCCCGCCACACAATTCCAGCCTGATTGTTGCTGGCATAATAAATCCTAGTGTTAGATTAGCAAAGCATTGAAAAGTCCATTCAAATTTGGACAAGAATATTGAAAACCTGCTCATTTCTTTTTTAAAAAAAGGAACGAGGCACTATGACTCCCACAGAGAATAAAATATTCACTAAATTCAGTGCTTTCTAAGTCATACTCAGGTAAACGATTTTAAATCCTTTCATTATATTCACATTCCTTCACCATTTGTTCAGCTATTCAAGTTGTTACAAATAAAAGATATTGGATAAGTGTCACTCAAAAGATTTGCAACAAGCAAGATGGGTACATGCTGGTCAATAAAGGTCAAAGTAAGATTTTTTTTTCCTACTAGGCACTAGGCTGCTGTCACTTATAATTCTGCTACAATATACCCTAAGTGTGAACTGTGTCATGTAAAAGAAACAAGTTAATACATAATTAGTCAAGATTGGTAAAACTACAATTCTATGTGAATTTTAAATTGAACTAGATGAGTTGTAATTCAAACTGGATATGGCATAGGTTATTTCTCACTAAGTTACCTCCTAGGATCACTACACTAACATTATACAGGAAGGCACATGTTACTATTTGCATAGTTAACATATATTACATCTTAAAACAAGTGAGTGTGTGCCAAATTAATATTCACAAACAGTATTGTTTACAGAATATGGGTCGGTTGGAAGCAACAAGGTTATGGCTTGTTTCTTTGTGTCATTTTCCCTTTCCCTGCGAACCACTAAAGCATTGCATTTCACTATGCCAGGCTGCCTATATTGCTTCTATTAACAAATTAGCATATTGTATTGCTAGCAAAATATAATTCTTGTACAATTGAATCCTGCCAGTGACAAAGGGGGTCCTTTCCAGAAGAGACCAAGCTAATCTTCTCAGCCTTCAAGGAATTCCAATGAGCGCTTTACAGGAAGCAAAGCTATAAGATCAAGTCAACAGCCATTATTCTGCCCAGAGCCCATGCTGTTTGAATGTGCCATTCTTAGCCTTATACCCCAAGAGAAGCCAAGCTTGTCAACACTGATGTCAACACATCTGGCATCACAAAAATCCTTACAATAGGTTACATTACCAAATCAGAGAAAAACCAAAGAAGTGGTCCTTCTTCAGTATCATGATAGGTTTATCAATCCAGAAAAGCAACAGAGAAATAAGAATTTTGTCTTTAAAATGATTATTAAACATTTTAAAATAGTTTTCATAATGAAATAGGACTTTTTTTGCATTTATTCAGTCAACACATCCATAGGACACTTGCTAGACAATTTGGAGGCTGCAGAAATATTGTTTTTTCTACCATAGTGTTGTTGCCCTAAAAGAGATGGGCATTGGATGATATTTCAACTATTTTGCCAATAAAGCATTTAAAAGAATCTGGCAGAAATGTGGCAGAGTTCATTATTTCTAACCATATCAGTTGTCCAAAGATTTGAAATTGTCCTACAGCATATTGTCACTTTTTAAAAAAATTGAATCTCATAATTTCAAACAGTTCAAATTGAATTGGTTTATACTTGAATCATATTCATATTGAATTTTCAATTTAATTACACCAGAGCATATTTTCCAGGCTAAGCATACTCATATGCATGTGCCATTTCAATTTGGTGTTAATCCCAAGAAACATATGACCTGTTTATGTGCAAACACAATAACATATCAAGGAAAGGCTCTTTAACTGTTGTT
The DNA here is from genome assembly GCF_001527695.2 of Protobothrops mucrosquamatus. Lineage (NCBI taxonomy): Eukaryota > Metazoa > Chordata > Lepidosauria > Squamata > Viperidae > Protobothrops > Protobothrops mucrosquamatus. Next base: position 89,834 of record NW_015387098.1, read on the forward strand.
GTTGTTTACCATATTGAACATTTAAAAGATTGAACAGCTTTAATGTTTTGGGTAGTCACTTTAGACATATGTTTCACTCATAAAACCAATTATCTTGGCAGCCTAGATAGTAGGTCAGATAATAAAAAATAAATCGAACCTTAGATAACTCTTCAGTAATCTGGAGCGAGTATGTAAAGTTCTGGAAACTATATATAAAGAGAATTCTTGAAGAAGTCCACATTGCCATGATTATTATTTCCTAAAAACTATTTTCAGTCGGATGATAGTATTAGTTTCCTATTAAATAGAAAATTATTACCATTAAGATTTCATGTTATAAATGAAGAAGATTTAAGGAGATACTAATTAAAAAAATAAATAATCCTTTAAAAAAAGTATATGGTAATACAGGATTTCTTTCCCATATCTTCTTTTTAACATGTTATGCTGTTTTCTTGTCAAATAATTCCTTTTAAATTCATGTATTCATATCAGAAACATGAATATAATTTACTAATATTTTAATGATGGGTACAAGAAACATAAAATGTAAGTAGAATGTTAGTTAAGTTTAACAAATTTAAAATGTCTGAGCACAAAAAAAAACCACACCCAAAAACCTTTAGAACAATAACTTGAGCAAAGTCAGCCATTCCTATATTTTATTTCAATAGCTAATTAGCCCACACTGAGTGAAAAATAGAGACACAGAGAATTCAAATTTAGTTCAGAGAACTAAGATCATAATTTCTTTAGTTCAGCGAAATTTGGAGACAATGTTGTATGAGTGAATATGTGTATATAATTTAAATATTAAATGTACATGTATTCACTTCACTTACTTTTGTTATATCTCAACTGTATTATAATTAAATTTCATAATGTAAAAAAAAGCTCAGAACATTTGTTCCTATGAACATTAGTCTAATACAGAAGCAGTCTTATTCAAACAAAAATGTTTTGAAGCTTCTATATATTGATTCTATCTTAATGTCTCAGTTTAAGTGGGAATTACAGATCATTACTTTTACCTTTACAATCAAGCATTTCTAAATTGATGTGTTTAAAGATGAGCATTTACTTTATGATCAAAGTGTTTCAAATTCAAATCCAAAAGTTAGCATGTGGAAGAAAGCTGAAGGAAAAGTTCCATCAAAAATATAATTGCCAGCACATTTGTCATGAATTTTCACAGTTATACTGCTACTATTTTGAAATTTTTGTTTTCTATAAAGAATAAAGAGTTCACAGATAAATTCAGTTGTGCCCATTCTTGGATCTGCAGGTCCTGCTTGCAGTCACTCATGATCTTATTACCTCCAGACTAGACTACTGCAATGAACTGTACATGAGGCAGCAACTGAGTGGCATCTGAAAGCTTCAACTGGTACAGAATGCAGTGGCACTAGCGGTTATCTGCACACACGTAGAACAGTGCATGTTACATCCAGTGGTGGGATTCAGATATGTGAACAACTGGTTCTCTGTGTGGATGCCGCTTCCGGAAGTCCATTCTGGGCCCGGGCAACAAAAAATTAGTTACCAGTTCTGCCGAAGTAGTGCGAACTGGCTGAATCTCACCACTGGTTACATCTCTGGTTACACCTCTGTTTCATGAACTGCACTTGTTGCCAGGTTACTTTCGGGTCCATTTCAAGTTACTGGTTTTAACTTTAAAAGCTCTTTATGGCATGTCACCAGGTTATCTGAGAGACAACTTTACCTAGTTATATCAGTCCACCCCATCATATCCTACAGATAAGGCATGCTATAGGTATTGTCAGCCAGGATTCTATATTTGGTGGGTTTCAGGAGATGTGCCTTCTCTGCTGTGGCACCTCCTTATGGAGCATCCTTTCCCTGAATTGGGGATTGGCCACATTCCATGTGACATTCCATTAGATCTTCAAGACCTGCTTATGTGATCAGGCCTGGGACTGCCATGGAACAGGAGATTTGGCTAGATGACTTCACTATTTAAAGGGCCATTCTCCCTCTACTTGTTTTTTTTTAAGGATATTTATTACTAGATTTTTTTTATATTTCTATTTGGGTGTATGTGTGTGTGTCTCTCTGTGTGTGTGCATATAAAATTTGCTACCCAGAGTTGCCACATTGAGATGGGTAGTTGTATAAATTCAATAAATAAATAAATAAATATAAATCAGTGCTGATGCGCTGATTTATGGTCTGTTATTTCTGATCCTTGATGTTATTCTTTCCAGACCTAGTCCATTTTTTTCAGATGTCCTCTTCTTATTGGACTTAATTTGTAAAAAAAGTTATTTGTTTATTTTTAAAGTTTATATATTTGTGCCGGGTAAATAGATTTTGTATATTTTGTTCCAACCCTGCTGCTGCTGGCCTGTTTGCTCAGCCAACATTCCTGAGTCTTGTAGTCCATTTGTCACCAACTCCAACTCCTAAGCACAGTCTTTGTTGACCAGGGGGTTTCTGTAAGTTTCTGTTATTTATAGAAGAGACCACTCTTTGTCTGGGTCCTCTTATGAGACCTTTCTGTTATGGTTGAACCTATGCCATAAATCTCATCATTCTCAGAACACACAAGCCCCAAACTACTTCAAGATAGTGCTTCACTGGAGGATTATTATTACTATTAACATTGCATTTTTTTTCAAATTAATGTTTATTAATTTTATGATACACACTCAACGAATGTAATTTAAATATTTATCAAAATATTTATAGCGTACAAGACTTTTATATAATGCTAGTGGTAATCATTTTCTTACTTCTATTTTTGTTTAATGTGTATCATTTGGTCAAAAGGCATATGCTGATTGCTGTATCAAGTGAGATAGTGCTATCTGTTTACACTATACTGGTTGCCACATTATTTATCAATGCAATATGACTTTCAGCTAGCTCCATGTTAAATAAAATATATTTATATATAATTAATTTCAGTACAACTAAGGTGTATATTCTCTGTATTATCAGTTCAGAGCACTGGATTCTTTTAGTAGGATATCAAGACCAAGGTAAAAATTCCTACTTAGCTTGAAATATATACATTATACAGTATGCTTATAATTTCTATTAAATTAGGAAAAGTTATTTATTGGAGCATATATGGCACTCCAAGCCATTAAGCCACTGCATTCTTAGAGTAAGGACACTGAAATACTAAAACAATATAACAAAATAATAGAACTATATTAGAAAAGACAGTTTAGAGAAGATTGCAAGAAGAGCTAAGACAGGGGTAGGCAACCTTGGCTCTTTTATGACTCGTGGAATTCTGGGAGCTGAAGTCCATGAGTCATAAAAGAGCCAACGTTGCTTACCCCTGGGCTAAGGCAAAGTAAAACTTCTGATACATTCTAAAAAAAGCAGGTTTTTCCAAATTTTAACCAAATATGGGTTGGTCTGACTATGGGAGTTAAAATATTCTAAGGTAAAATCTGTATTTTATATTGCACTAAATTTCTGAAAGAAAAAAGAGAGACATTTCTAGAAGATCCTCTGAGTTGCATTAAATTAATTTATTAAATTTATAGAATTGCTCATCTCAAAAAAGATGAAGTCACTCTGAGTGGCATACTATAATCAATAAAAATAATTTAATTGGACAATGTGTCCCTGAAAAACCTCACATCACATCGTTGTCTACTTTAGCACTGGGGAATTATTTTTATATTTCCTGAAATACATTTTTTAATTTCATTTTTACTGTTCTGTTGATTATTTGCAATCTTTTCTATTTTCTATTCCTGTTTCACTTTATTGTACTCTATACTTTTAACTTTTTATGTAATCTTTTTAATGAAGAGCTTTTAAGAAACATTGGAAACAAGTAAATGAAGGAACACAGTCTCATTACATTATTACCTGATTGGAATGATCCATGTGGTTTTCCTAAGAGGACTATTGCCCATGGTCTGCTTTGATAAATAACTTCATAACAATACAGGGTTTCAGTCCATGGGTAAAACCTGGCTAGTTGAATGATAATGCAAAGTTAATGAACAAGAAATTCACTATCTCAAATAGAAGACTCCTACACTTTGCTTTTGAGTAATAAAAGAAATATTAGGTGATTATAACTCACTATAAAAAACCATTTCTTTCAAATCTCTGTTCTTACTACATCAAAAAGATAAAGAGATTGTTCTTATAACTTTCTGCAGGTATTTACAGGACAAAATCTAATTGACAATTTACGTTTGATCACAACCTTTTTAATTAGGAACATATTGCATCTGCTTAACATTGATAGTGTTTGGGTGTAAAAGATTTTCAGTGTCAATTAATCTCATAATATCCCTAAGCAAGCTGGATTTGTTGAAGAAGATGGAAATTGGCTGATGAATGTATTGGTCACTTCAGAGGCATGTTCAAATCTATCTTCTTGCTGTCTTAATGAATATGGAAACCTGCCCACTGTGTGATTGGATTTTAATGACTACAAGGTCAGGGACTTTGCAAGGTGTGAATCTGTTTTCAAGGTCGCTGTGGCAAGCAGCTCATGGATCTGAAAATAAACAAGGAGCTATCAGGCATATTAGCTTTTTGTACAAAAGCCCATGGGATGAAAAGGTTAACAGGTGATTGCATTGTAACTTGTTTTGAAACTCAAAATGAGCTCTAAAGGTACGTGCATTATACTTCATTATACCTTGCATAAGAAATTGTGGTAATTTAAAATGCAAGCAATGTTTGATTATAATAGCACCCTAGCTTATAGCAAGTGAGCATTTATCACTAAAAAAACCAGTCCAGTGGAAACACAGTCCTCTACAAGTCTATTCAAAAGTAAAAGTTCTTGAATTTAGTGGCTTTACTTGCCAGTAAGAGATATATAGAATTGTAACACATGTGTGTGTGGGTGTTTGTATGTATATGCATACACACACATATTTTATTAATATAAATGTATGTATGCATGTATGTATGCAGTTTTGTTATACCTTTGAAGTAACAAGTAAAATTATCAGATCTAACTGCTTATGAGTGAGACGAACATATCTGCCCCAGCAGATAACCTAAGCTGGAAATTATTCACAGAAATGCAGGTCATGTGCAATGCTACTCTAAATTAATTTGATTTGTGAGGAAATAATTCAAGTTGCTGGAAAAGAATAATAGGAAATGAGTTCAGAAATATTAAGGAAAAATATTAATAGCTTGTCAGAAGGAGTATGAATTATTGTGGAACAATGAACAGATTGCTTCTGGAGGAAAAAAAGAACTGCAAATGAAAGTACATTGAGAAAGATTAAGACAAATCAAATTTTCTGAATTTCATATAAAAACTGTATTCCTAACTCTCGAGTTAGGGTAGAAAAAAACATGTCTTGATTTTGCCTTTCACAATGATGTAGCATTACAATAAAATTTGTATTACAACTATAGTATTATAAAGTTAAGAGAAAGGTATTTTGGACTCCAGGTCCATATCTATTCACTTTTCTTAAAAAGAGAAAATGTTATTATTCTGTTTTGGATGGTTCTCCCTTTCCACTCAATTTTCCAATATATGTTTGAGCCTTAAACTTCATTTACTTCTCATTTAAGTATTAATCAAATCTGATCCTACTTGAGTTCATAGTCCAAACAAGATTAGCCAAGTTCTGTAACTTACCAAACCCATTATAGTCAATTAGAAAAGCAGAGCCATCCTAAACTCCAAATGTACTAGTTGGGCTGATTAAAATGTTGAAGAAATCAACTATCCCTTATTGCAGAGCAGGGGTTCCAAACCAGGGGTGCTCGCACCCCCTGGGGGTGCTAGATAATATTCCAGGTGATGCGAAAACTTGGGTTTTCAAAATTATAGTGTATATGCATAATCCGTTGCCATTATTTTGAACTTTTGTAAGGGGTGCGAAAATATATCAGAAGGTTCTAGGGGTGCGGAGTATAGAAAAAGTAGGGAGCCGCTGTTGTAGATGATCTTCTATAATTGAATTATCACAGAAAGAAAAGTCTGCCCAATAATAAATCAAATGCATATGGTACTTACAGAGTAGAAGATCAAATGGAGACACAGTTCTGGGTTGTATCCGGATTTGTATGTACTGTTTCTGAAGCCATTCCATAGTTCTGGAACAGAAATGTTTAATATTGGTTTTAAAACAGGAGATTCAAGGAAAGCATAAAACTATTTCCCAATCTTCTGATTCTGATGATTGGAATCAGTAGAGTTTTAAACATGATTGTAACATTATGGAGCAACTGAATCCTCTTGTAAAATCCTACATCTATTGGTAGATAGAATGGTAGATAACTTTTTTTTTCCAAAAGCAGACGAATGGGGTAATGGGAATTGATGGGTTGACAAGAAAACAGAAGGAGCTGGCTATATTGAGGAATGAACAGGGCTGACAGTTGGTAAGTCAAGTTATATTATAAATTTGAACTGCTAAATATATTGATTCCAGGAAAAAATGGACTAGATTCCTGAAGATGACCTGGGTTGGGTTAAATAGGATTCAGTAATCGCTACTGAAAGCCAGTGAAGGAAAAAACTTCATGACACAGATAGTTCCAAGAGAGCCGAAGTAAGAACATCAGATCCTGTGATCATGGGGAGCTGCAATCTAAAGCTGATTTGTATTCCTTTTTAACTTTATGAGAGAGGAGAGTAACTGTGCACTTACAGGCTAGGAACAGATGTTTTATTTTCCAAATATGAGAGTAGTTTACTTAGACACACTAAAATAGCAGGTCATAAATCCAGGCTGCATTTCAATGCTATAAAGAGAAATGGCAGGGGGTATTTGACCCTCAGCTTATTTATCTACACTAGCTAAAAACTGCATCATTAGTCTTTTACATTAGAAAACGAAGCTAAAAAACTTGTCTACTCTGAAAAAAATAAAAAATCCACAAGGAAGTTTTTGTGTTTACTAGTCTCTCACATATTTGATAAGAGATGATTAATTTTCCCTTTTGTATCACCAAATTTAGAATTGTTTTCTGATTTTAGATCTACTTTAACTAAAATATTATTTTAGATTCAGAATGGAAGTATCAAAGTATTCCTTTTATGATTATAAAGTACATCAGTTTCCTTTATAATTCCTATGGATGTAATTGGATAGTTTGCATGAAGCATGAGATTATTAAATACTTTCTTGATACTTACTCAGATTGGATTATATATTTACCAGAACCTTCAGGATTATATCTGGATGTTCTGCTAAATATTATTAAGGCCTCTCTAAGGAAGAAAAAGTTGCTTTCCTGATTAAAAAAGGCACTTTCTACTTCTTAAGAAAGACCCCCTCCTCTTGTCAAACTAGGGATATAAAAGTATATGGCTGGGCAAGGAAGATGTCTTCTCAGTTTAGGCAATCCTAAATAAATGGCTAATTTAGACCAATTTTAGACCAATTAGGCCAATTTTATGATGGTTTTGGAGCAGGTAAATTCCTTAGCCTGACATATTATCTTTATTTGAATAGAAATAGAATTATATTTTGTTTTTCTGTTTTCTCATTTGTTTTAAGTACAATGACTACTATATCACTCTGATTGCTTGGCGGTTTCAGGATTTTGGAGGTCCACGCCTATTTTTAGAAAGATCCTAAATGGATTTTCTCAGGAACTATCTCTCCAAAATGTGATTTGTAAAAATCAAGGTCCTGTTTGAGCTCTGCTAGGAGAAGTCGTTAATTGATTTGGAGCTAGTGTTATAAATATATTAATAACATTTCTTTGAAGCAACATTATCAAACAATTGTAGAAATGCCCTGAAAGTTTGTCTACAAGTAATAATAGATACGATAAGGGAAAATAAAATGTAAATAAATTCAGAAGTATTCATTTTTGTTGTTGTTGTTGTAATTCCAAATTATTGATAAATCTGGTTTTTTTTAGATAGCCTCACACTTAACTATAGCTTTAGGTATGCATCTTGGATACAAGATCTGGATACCAGATCTCTCTACTATGTTAACCTTGGTTAAAGTAAACATCATGATTCAGTATAGTTTCTAGTTAAAAAATAATATTCAAATCTTATTTAGGAAGCTCTATTAAGACAAAATTTATTTTAAAAATGTATCAAACACTGTATTCTGCATACAAATAAAAAGGAATAGAAGAGACAGAAAAATGTGTGGATTACCATACACAAAAAGAACATGAATCACGAATGAAGGCAAATATATGTGTCCCAGGATAATGTTGCAGGATCCAATCTGGGTCAGTCACCGGGACCAGACTTTTTGTCTTCCAAACTTTTGTGGACTGGTGCTGGAGGCCATCTTCAAGGAATTTCTCTCTAGCAGAGTATGTGCTGTTCTGTGTATGGTATTTATAGTGCCTATTGTAAGTGAACAAGGACACACATTCAGTTTTGCAGCTACTAAGATTGTTGGATGAGCAGGCACAAAAACAGCCAGGGAGGTGATTGAAGCCTGGGAAACAGGCCCCTCATCAGTCAACAGGAGTGCTGATTTACCACCAGTCTATCAAGTACTTAGAAGGTGAGGACTGGACAGCATAAGCAGACAACAACTAATGACTTAAAAGCTAGCCATCAACAAACCCCAATCAACATCTAAAAAGCTACTTACAACAGGCACTATAAATACCACACACAGATCAGCACACACTGTGTGCTGAAAATTTCCTCTTGCATATGTCTGAAAGCTTAGAAGATAAAACCAACCCAGATTGGATCCTAGAACATGAATTGTTCAAAATTGAATGATACTTTTGAATATTTTGAATATAAAATATAAAAAGGAAGGAATATAAGGTTGGTTTATTTGATTGATGTTATAATAGATATATTGTTATCTCTGATAACCTTTAACAGAGTGTTATGGATCAGGACAAATGATGAGTTTTAAGGATTTCTTTATAGATGTGGTATGGAAAGAAGAGGTCATTATTGTATTTTAAGAAAAGATGATAAGGTTTTAATTACTAAAAATATTCTATATTTCCTGAGATGAAGGGGGAAGTAATTTCTTTGTATATTTCTATTTTTTTCTTTACTGTATTATTCTATTTTCTTTTTCTTTTCTGCATCTATTTTGTCTTTTCTTGTCTTTTTTTCTTAGTTATTTAGGTTTGTCTATTATTATAGATTATATTATTTTTTAGGTTTGTCTATTATTATAGCCCTGTGTACAGTACTACAAATCCATTACAGAAAAGTGAAACTGAATACATGAAATACCTAGATACGGCATTTCAAACATTGTTTAAGATTAGAACATCCAAAGTTGCTACTTGCATATCAGCAAACCAACATGACAATTATAATTCTGTAAGAAGCTCATGTATTAGCTTCCAAATTAATGACTGAACTTCTCTGTACAACATTTAACTTGTTGCATTTCTTCTTTTGCTTAATATTGATCAGCTTGGATTTTATTGGTGCATTATTTTATTTGAGGGCCTCTGTAGAATGAATGGCAAATGTACTGTAAAATAAATGAAATTGTTCCTCTTTCATATAAATACAGGCACAAGATCTTTTTAATGAAGTAAAATATTACATTGTGATCATGAGTATAATGAAGTCAGTGAAAGTTGTGTAACTTTAGAAAAATTCATCCTACAGGACCAAGAACTTGGAATTAATAGGATAATTCTCAACAGACTTCTCTGAGATATAATAATTGTTTCCTTTACTGTTTGTTTTCTTCCACACAAAATTCAATAAGTTGTTGCTATTACTACTGCTGTTCTTGGCCCTATAAACTTTTGGTGTTGCCATTTGCCTTTATGAGTTTCATTGTGACAGCTACATTAGTGTTTTCTGATTAAAGTAAGACAGCAAGCCATACCTAATGTTTTGAAATGCTTTTTGACCATTATGAGGGAGAGGGATGACTGCTTAATTGGTTCATAGTAGCAATTACATTCTGGCAATACAATGAATATCCCCGCAGAGCCTCCAATTACTATTCAAGAACAGGTATAAAATTATATTTCCAGTGGACAGATTATGTGGATTGTTTTCCTTTATCCATAAACTATAAATAGAGTAGGGAACAAAATAACATTTTTTCTAGCTAAATAATGAACTGGTTTTTCAGTAGATATGAAATTTGCAATAATGTAAGACTCATGGGGAATTTTGTATTGGAATTTTGAGATAAAGGGGACAAGGATAAAAAACACATTTCAATGCAATATTTTTTAAATGTATATATATTTATAAACCCCACACCATCTATTTTAAATGCACTTATGTTTTTATATTATTCTATGAATGTTCTCTTGACTTTGTGAGAACTATTTCCTCTTTGTCTGGAAAAAATATCAACAATTATATGGAAAAATATATCTCAAAGTCCATGAGATTTAGTCTGTAGAATAGTATAAACACAAAATATGACAAGATATGACAAAATATGACAAAATCTTGTACTAGATTTTGCATTTGGTTTCATGACAAGGTATCATTTATTATTCTAGGTTCCTAACACCCTTCTACATATCCACTGACTTCACCCTGGAAATACTTTTTTTGAATTCCTGCATGCATCCTGAATCATATCCTCTCTTGAGCTAACTTGAATTGCTTTCATAGGTCAAGAAGGTTAATTAAAACACTACAGTTAATCCTTGTTTAGCAATTATCTTATTTAGTGACCATCCACAGTTACAACCGTGATGAAAAAGTAATTTTATGACCAATCTTGCATTTATAATTGTTACAGGTCTGCTAAGCAAAGAAAAGCTGAAGTAAGATTATAAGCACAGTCATGGTTTCACTTAGTGACCACTTTACTTAACAACCAAATTGCTGGTCCCAATTGGGATTATCAGATGACTACCAGTCCTTATCCAAATATTAGTGGAATCACCTTCCCTCAACTATGAAAGATATGCAACAAATCTACATTGCATAATTCTGGATACCTATGCATCTTTACAGTCAACCTACTATAGTACAACTATAGTACAACAAACACAAACTGTGAAAAGGATAACACTGCCAAAAACATCTCAGAAACAACCAACAACCTATTGCAACTACATAGTATCATTGTAACCTACAAACCAACTAAATCCTTCCAAAACATATTAAGTAAACCAAAAGACTCAGTAACCCGAGAAGAAAAATAGGACTCATCTACAACATATAGTAAAATCTGTAATAGTCATTATGTAGGACAAGCAGACAGAAGACTAGCTGAGCCACATTCATTAACAACTATCAGTCAGAAGACAAAATGAAAATTCCACAATTTCATAGACTCAACTAGAGTTTCAACTGGAAAACACTGAGCATCCAGGACCAAGCTAAATAATTTTTTTAAAAAAACTAGAAAAATCCTGAAAAGTTGGCACTCAGATAAATCAACCATTAAATGCCATAAATAGCATTTACACACCATTCAAAAGAGAGGGTAAAAAAGCTAATTAGGGAACATGAGATCAGAACACATACTTTACAGCAGCATACACTCACATAAGCAGGTATTAATGCCAGGATTAACACCAGACATACAATCATGCAATAAAAAACAGCCTAATCAAGGAGCTACTAAGAATAAAGCCACACCTTCCCCAGTTCTTTCCAAGTTTTTTATTAATTTTACAATAGTACATTTACATATTTGAAAAGTAGCGTGGCGGCTGAGCACAGTAATTCCATTACATTTGAATATCATCAGTACAAATCTCAAAGTATTACAACAACTAATTCCCTCTCTTTCCCCCCATAATATCTACTGTCATGTTCGAACCAATGCAGTTCTTATTCTATCAATCAACCAAAAAGTACCTTTCTAATATTCATCAATAATCTTCAGTCTATACATAGCTTAATTAATTTGACATTCCACCTTTTAGACAATAACTTAGTAAGTTTTTCTTAACTTTCATTTTCCATTGATATTTAAGTTTAACATTTAATCTGTATCATTTCCAGATTTTAAATGATCCCAATTTCTAAATCTCGTATCTCACATTTAGGGCTAATATTTTTTTTTCCTTCCTTCTACTTCCTTTCTTTCTTCCTTTCCAGAAAGAGAAAAAAAAATAAAAACAAAATAAACCACCAACATTTGTACCACAAACCCATATACAAATTTAATTATTAGTATTTATACTTCTAAGTTTTACTTAACCTTTGTCTCAACTCATAACAATATCTTAAATTCAAATCTTAGTTATTTGTAAACATTCAAACTTTTAGCCAACCAGTAACCTGATGGTTAATTTTCCCTTAATATTTTAATTTAACATTTAATATTTTTTTTTCCAGATTTTTAATTAAACACAATTTCTTTATCACAATTTTTTTATCATGCCTCATACATTCTAATATTTAAAATACACACCTTGTATATAACTTCTACCATCTATCTTACCAATATAATAAGACAGTATAATATTCTTATTTCAATATATTTCTAGATTTTATGTGACCAAAATTTTCTTTATCTCAAATTGTTACAATATCTTGTGTTCAGAATACATATTCTATCCATTTAGATATATTCTATTTTAGATCTCATGTATAGATCAAAACCCCAATCTTTTTCAATCTTATTCTAGCTTTTTTTCTCTGCCAGGTCACTTTTCGTATCTTTGACTTTAAATCATCAAAAAAATCTCCTTGTATTGTTGTGGCTATTGTTTGAAGTTGAAAAGAGCATCCAATTGATGTTTTCTTAAGAGGACTAGTTGATTTAGCTGGTAGTCTCTTTGTTTTTCCAGTTCGATGCAGTTGTCCCAAAGTATTTATCTTCTCTTTCATCTGTTTTTCTTTTTTATCTTCAAATTCCTTCTGTTTTATAAGAAAAGTCCTTTCCTTGTTCTCTATTATCAGTTTCTTTTTTGTGTTTTCCATTGTCTGTATTTGTTGAGTATCTAAGTCTTCTGTCATGGCATTTAGTTGTTTCATTTTCTCTATAGAATTCTGTATAGATAATTCTTTGGTTGAAGTCATAGTTTGAGTTTGCATATCCAGACTTATAAGTAAAGTTTGGATCATCGCTTTTAACATACAAAGAATTTGTTCCTGTACTTCCTCTGTAGAAGAAATCCATTCCTGTTCTTCTTCCATTGTAATATATTAAATTTAAAAAAAAGAAACTTACAGTCAGAAAGTCCACCAAATGGGGAGCTGAGCTGAGTTTTTTGCAAATGGTGTTTCAAGGTTGCTTTATATCTTATCTATTTTCAAAGCTGTCAACAAGTCTCTTGAAGAATAGCAGGTTACGTCTCAGAATTAGTTGGATCTTTTTAGTTTCCCCCCCCCTCTATTTTAAGAGGAAAACCCCCAAAATCTTCAATAGTAATTAGAGTGAAAATCAGAGAAAAAAAATATAGAGAGTAGAAAGTTACAAATCTTATAATACACCAATTTTAGCAAATAGAATTCCAATTAGGATCCCAGTATTTTTCCAACATTTTAAACTCCCGAGTGGTTAATTGCCGCTGTTTCTGGAGGGAGGGCTAGAATTTCCCTTCCCTCACCACAGGGAGAAAAGTACTTTAGCAGCTTATGCAGGTAATTAAGTAATTAGGATATAAGAGAGGCAAACCTCACCCAGTCCTGTCCACGCTGCTTTGAAGTTGCCAGATGGTAATGTGACTTTGGCTGTTAGCAGCCTAGGGATGACCCATATTTCTATAGCTGGTCCTTTCATCCGCCGGTTTGGAGGGATCGCCTGCTCTGACAAGAGAGTTGCTGCTCTCCCGTGATCCAGCGAAAGCCCCTCCTTGCTGGTTGCCTCTTCGGGGTGACTTTCGGCCCTTTTCAGGGGCCCCCAGTGATGCGAAACTGAACAGGGGAGAAAGAGCAAGTCTCCCAGCCGTCCATGGTGGCCGCATGATGAACCGGAAGCCCCCTTCCCCAGTTCTGACAGAGAAAGCTACTGCATATAAACAGACATTCCCACTTCCTTCTAGCACTCAAAATGTTAACTAGTTGAATAATGAAACATTTGCATGAAAACAAGCTCAGAGAGGACCCCACAGTTTATGAAGACTGCCTGAAAATCCAGATCTCCATCAAGATAGGTAAGAATGGTACTAATATTTGATTTTGGCCAAATATTATCCATACTTGTGGAAAAACTTTCCAAAGTATGAATTCAGTTAAAGCAAATTGCATGAAAAGCAGAGCCTCACATAACTAATAAGCTTAGAGAAATATGTATTCCTTAAAAAAATCTGAATCCAATAAAATATAAAACATCTGTGTAGTTAAAAAGCATGAATACAGGGGGACATATTTCCTACAGGTAACTGTATTCTCTGGGGTAATATGCTATAAAGAGGAACATTTTATTTCATTATAAGCTACTTTGATTTGAGAAAGTTAATATTAATTTTCTTGTGTTCATATTAACATATAGAACCCTTATTTTCATCTACCTTTGCATAGTTGTATTAATAAAGCAAAAAACAGTAATTCCACTAAGTCTTTTGCAATTTACATCATTTCATTAGATTTGAAAATACAGATAGTTGGAAAGCTAAAACAAGAGTTTTATTTGGCAGATTAAACTATAAGCCATGTGCTAGGAAATAAGGTAGCTGAATGCTGTGTGTAATGATGGCAATTTGTTTTCAGGATCCAGAGTTTCTGTCTTGGCAAGCTGTAGTTCTGAGAAAAATAATCCCTTTATTAATTTAGTAAAAATGTATTAAAGTCTAACTGTCCAGCATATAAGCTGGCAACTATACACAACTGATTGGATGATGGTTATTAAGAGCTTTATTTTTAGTGCTGTCCTATTTTTAGTTGTTAACCCCACCGTGAAGCTCATTCCTACCTTTTGGTATAGGACTTCCTTTCTATAAATTTTTACTGAATTGCAGCATTAAAGAAGTTGCAAGAAATTGCTAGTGAGTTGTGCATGTTTTATGTATGGTAACTTACGCCAGTTTATGAATTTTGTTATTTAAAATTAAGATTTAAATAAGACAAAATAATAAAATTAATTCATTCATGAACCTATTCATAATGATGGTGATAATAGTGATGCAGTGCTTAAATATGCTATTTATTTATTTGTTTATTCAAATAAATCTCAACAAGTGACTTGTCTCAACTGCAAATCATCATGGCTAGATTAATAATAGATTATATAGATTTTTTTGTATGATGATAAATGATGAGAAGTTACAGTAATATATAATCTGTTGCTAGATAAAATCAGTTTCTGGCTGCATGCTATTAATTATTTCTTATTAAATTTTAGGTTGTTCCCATGATTTAGATTAATGTAAGGAAGTAGTGTGGATCCAACTATAAAAAGATTAGGCAAACCTAAAAAAATTTGTACTCTACTTTAAATAAAATTGGATATCTAAGTCTCTTTGGAAGGAATATTAATTTCTATATAGGATTGTACAGCTAATGTTAATAATGGCCTTAGATTTTAAAGAAAGAAACAGCAATGTTTCAGTGAAAAAATAAAAAAATAACATCAATTAATGACATAAATTAAAATGAATAAAATCATGCAACTGTTTTTAAATATATGTTGTTTCCTTTGTAATGATGCAACATGATTATCTGTTGTGAGAAAGTGTTAAAATATACTAATATCATATGTTTATGGAATAAATAGACTAATTTTTCTCTTCACAGAAAAGTGGGGAGAATTTCAGCTGTACAGCGATCCAAACATGAGAGCACAGAAGTTGTCACATAAGAAACATATTTCAAATATAACAGACAAATAATCATTAGTTTTTCAAACCAAAGTTAAAAAAAACACATTTTCTTTCAAGATTCAATATAGAAGGCAGGCCGCATATTGGCACAATATCTATATTGAGCATACATGCTACAATTTGAATTATCGATCTGGTTTAAAAAGCATTCCTAGCTCAATATCTGTAGATAATTGGTAGAGGTGTTTCAGCCATGGGAAGTAAAATATGTCCACCCTAAAAATGCATCCATTTTTTGTAGAAAGCTATGCAAATGTATAACTATCAGATGGGGGAATTCAAACATTCAGCTTAAAATTAGATAGCAGCAAGGTTGATCTGTTTGGTTGTCCGATGGGTGGCCTCAACTTCTACAACATGCAGTACAGTAGTCCTAGCAAATATAAATTTAGTACAGGGCAAAATCTATTGGAACAAATCTTCCAATAGATATCTTCGGCTATAGAACAGGAATGGTTATTGATAGTTGCAGATTTGTTCGACTACATATTAATTTACTGTGATGTCACAGAACTATATACTTTAATTTCATCTTGTTTAATTTCTCTTTAATTTGTAAAAAAAAATTGTAGAAATTGGGTACTGACCTTGAATTTTCTTTTCAGGCCATAATTAGCTAAAAGAAGGTTGTTTTCAATAGTACCATTCTACCATTTTAATTCCTTCCCAAGCTAGTTAGGATTGATTAATTATGTGCCATGAGATTAGTGTCAATTCTTAGCAATAACATTGATAAGTTTTCTTCAGGAGAATCTGTTCCCAACCTAGTTCTTCAGATCTTTAAGAGAGTGAAGCTAGGAAAAATCAGAAAAATGATCATTAGTTTATTCATCTGTACTGTAGGTAATTAAAAATAATTTAAAATTTTTAATAAAAAATATGCTTGCAATTTGCTATTTTTATTACAGGTAGTTATTGACTTAGAGCCACAACTGAGGCCAAAATTTCTGTTGCCAAGCCAGACATTTGTGAAGTGAGTTTTGCCCCATTTTATGTGAATTACTGCAGTCGTTAAGTTAGTAATGAATCTGGCTTCCCCATTGACTTTGTTTGTCAAAAGGTTGCAAAAGGTGACCCCACATGACCCCGCAACACTGCAACCATTATAAATACATGGCAGTTGCCAAGCATCTGTATTTTGTGCATGTGACCATGGGGTCAAAAATGGTCATAAGTCACTTTTTTTCAGTGCCATTGCAACTTCAAACGGTTTCTAAATGAACTGTTGTAAGTTGAGGACTACCTGTATTTTAAATCTTGCTTTAAAACAACAGATTATGTCAGTTTTTTAAAAAAAATAAATACTACTGACATAAAGACAGTAGTATTTATTTGTATTTGCAATATAACTTTTTAATGTTTTGGGGTAAGCAGATATTATTTTTACTACTTATTCTCTACTGAAAAAGTTTGTTAATAAGGATCTTTTTTTCCCCCAATGATAATAGTTCTTGTCCAAAAACGTTTTAGAGTTTTACCCCTGCCCCATGCCAGTTGCATATTTACTGGTGGCATGTATGCTGCATACTAACACCACTTTTATTAAAAGCATAAAAAGCTTCATGGAAAATGTAGCCGCAGATTAGCAATTGATTAGCAGAAGATAATTGGATCTTTAAATTTCATCCTAGTAGAAGAAAAACTCTGATAGCAATGTAGCAATGTTTAATGATCTAACCAGAAATGTTTGGGCCATTGCACAGTGTACCCCATTATTATTTAAAAAAAAACTGCCAAAGTTCACATTTTCTCATAAACCCAGAAAATATATATGTAATGAAGTAATTAAAAAAATGGGAAATTAAGAGAGCAAAATCATGCAAACATCATGCAATTTGTTTATAGAATTGTATTAATATTCTTAAAGTAATAAGACAATGGGGAACATATCTCTGTATTTTGGATTGGAATTGCATTATGTACTTAAAAATGTTTTCATTATATTTGATAACTCAGTCATATTCCTAGATGAAAAGTAAGAGAACTCAGTGGGGAAGCTACTATACTGCTACTTCCTCATCTTAGCTCACCCTCTCCCATTCTTCTCTTAGTTCTCTTTTCAAATGGCTTGTTTTCTGATTTCATATGAAGGACAAATTATGGAAGGATTTTTTCTCTCCCCAGAGCAATCAACTTGAAATAATAAAAAAACAAAACATAGTTAGTGCTACTAGAATTATAGAGATCAGGATGTAACTTTCCATAATTTATAGTACATGTACTATATTTTATAGTGATCAGATTAGGTGATCAGATTTCCTCAGGAAACTGCAACCAACATAAGTATAAATCAGTTGCCAAGCATTGAATTTTGATCACATGACCATTGGGATGTTGTAACAGTTGTAAGTGTGAAAAATGGTTATAAGTGATTTTTTTCAGTGTCATTGTAACTTTGAATGGTCACTAAACACACTGTTGTAAGTCAAGAATAACCTGTATGGACTTTTCTATGCCAGGTATAACTAATAACAGCATCAAACTTTCAACTGTCCATTATTAATATTAATAAAGTTGGAAGGGACCTTGGAGGTCATCGAGTCCAACCCCCTGCTCAGGCAGGAAACCCTACAACATTTCGGACAAATGGCTGTCCAGTCTCTTCTTAAAAATTTCCAGTGTTGGAGCATTCACCGCTTTTGGAGGCAGGTTGTTCCACTGCTTAATTGTTCTAACTGTCAGGAAGTTTCTCCTTAGTTCTAGGTTGCTTCTCTCCTTGATTAGTTTCCATCCATTGCTTCTTGTCCTGCCTTCAGGCATTTTGGAGAATAGCTTGACTCCCTCTTCTTTGTGGCAGCCCCTGAGATATTGGAACACTGCTATCATGTCCCCCCTCGTCCTTCTCTTCGTTAAACTAGACATACCCAATTCCAGCAACCGTTCCTTATATGTTTTAGCCTCCACTCCCCTAATAATCTTTGTTGCTCTTCTCTGTACTCTCTATAGAGTCTCAGCATCTTTTTTATATCGTAGTGACCAAAACTGGATGCAGTATTCCAAGTGTGGCCTTACCAAGGCATTGTAAAGTGGTATTAATACTTCACGTGATCTTGATTCTAACCCTCTGTTAATGCAGCCCAGCACTGTGTTGGCTTTTTTGGCAGCTGCAGCACACTGCTGGCTCATATTTAACTGATTGTCCACTAGGACTCCGAGATCCCTCTCACAGTTACTACTATTGAGCAAGGTACCCCCTATACCAGTGGTGGCAGCACTCAGAGACCTCTCTGTGGGCACGTGTGCCATTGCCCCAGTCCTAGGCCTTCAGCTGGGTTTTATAAAAGCTTTTCGCTTTAGGCCTCTGCCATGTACAAAAAAAAAGGTTCAATCAATCAGTCAATTTCAACTTCTCGCGGGAAAAAAATATCTTGCAAAGTTGGAATTGATTGATTGAATTTTTTAGCCCCATCCAGTCTGCTGTTACCACCACAGCCACGCCCACCCAATGGGCCACGCCCACCCAATGGGCAACACCCACCTGGCACCCAATGATGCATAAGTGGGTTTTGGGTTGCAGTTTGGGCACTCAGTCTCTAAAAGGTTCGTCATCACTGCCCTATACTATACCTGTACATTTGGTTTTTCTTGCCTAAATGTAGAACCTTACTTTTTTCACCATTGAATTTCATTTTGTTAGATAGTGCCCAGTGTTCAAATCTGTCCAGGTCCTCCTGTATCTTAAGCCTGTCTTCTGGAGTGTTGGCTATTCCTGCCAGCTGGGTGTCATCCGCAAATTTGATGAGTTCCCCATCTATCCCCTCGTCCAAATCGTTGATGAAGATGTTGAAGAGCACTGGGTGTAGAACAGAGCCCTGGGGCACCCCACTACACACTTCCCTCCATGTAGATGCAGTTCCATTGATGACCACATGCTGACTATGGCTGGTCAGCCAGCTCCGAATCCATCTGGTGGTGATGCTGTCTAACCCACATTTTTCTATCTTATCGAATAGTAGGTTGTGATCTACTTTATCAAATGCCTTACTGAAGTCCAAGTAAATTATATCCACACATTCCTCTGATCCACTAATTTTGTCACTTGGTCAAAGAATGCAATAAGGTTTGTCTGGCATGATCTGTTTTTGACAAACCCGTGTTGGCTTTTAGTAGTGATTTTGTTTGCCTCTAGGTGTTCGCTAATTCGTTGTTTCATTATCTTTTCCAGAATCTTCCCATGTATTGAGGTCAGGCTGATAGGTCTGTAATTTCCTGGATCCATTTTTTCCCCTTTTTTGAAGATGGGAACTACATCAGCTCTTTTCCAGTCCTCTGGTAGTTCCCCAGTGCTCCAAGATCTTTGAAAAATATAGTTCAGTGGTTCTAAGATCACATCTGCCAGTTCCTTGTGAACCTTGGGGTGTAATCCATCTGGTCCTGATGATTTGAACTCGTCTAGGCTGAACAGGTGCTCACTTATCATTTTCTTGCCTATCTTAACTTGTGTTTCTATACTGTTTTTTATGGCACTATTTTTGATAGGTTGGTCTGTTTTTTCCCTTTGTGTAAAGATAGATGCAAAAAATGAGTTAAATAGTTCTGCTTTCTCCCTATTGCTTGTCACCTTCTTGCCACTTTTACCCACTAATGGACCAATCATTTCCTTCACTTTTTTCTTGTTTTTTACATGTTGAAAGAAGCTTTTTTTTTTGTTATTTTTGACTTTGGTCGCAAGCCTTAGTTTATTATGAGCCTTAGCTTTCCTCACTTCATCTTTGCAGGCTCGGGTTATTTGTTGATATTATGATGTAGTTATGTGCCCCTCTTTCCACTTTCCATACTTGTCCTTTTTATCTTTCAATTTATCAGAGAGTTCTTTATGCAGCCATGCTGGTTTCTCTTGAGAGCTGTTATTTTTTCTCTTTGTTGGTATTGTGCTAGACTGGGCTTCTATTATCTCGCTTTTCAAAATTTCCCAAGCTTCTTGAGTTGTTTTCCCCTGGAGGATTCTCATCCATGGAATCCTTCACAAGCTCTCTCTAAATTTATTGAAATTAGCTCTTCAATGTCTTGTTTCTGTGCTATCTTAAAAAAATGACAAGATCACTCTAATCATGTCATTAGAATAATCTATGTTTACAATCTATTTATATTCTGATACAAAATTACTACACTGTATTGTATTCTAGCATAACAATTGGATTAATTGTCTTCTTCAAGCTAGTACAGAATTATCACTAGATAGTGCACATTAGATAGTGAACTTTGCATATGAAACTGTATAAATTGTACAATTTAGGATTAGAAATTAATAAAGTATTTGACATACCTAGAAATAACAAATCTTTAATGTTTTATATTCATTGATAATGTATATATGTTATTTAATTAACCAATGGTTTGATAGTTATAATAGTTAAATAGATATAATAGTTAAATCTGTTTACCTGAATAAGATTAAACTATTTTAGACTAGACAAATTTAAGTGGAATCAAACTACCCTCTTTTTCTTAATTTCAAAGATAAGTATAAGGTAGTTATGAGTTTAAAATTCATAAAAATATTATAAATGATACTAAAAAACTATAAGAAAGCATCATAAACCTAAAATAAGATAGCACTAATATTATGAAATTTTAGCAGCAGCAATATAACTGTTAATTGAAACACAGACATCAGGAACTATTTTAAGGTAGTACAGTTAGATTAGAACTAGAAAAATATATCATCTCAAAAAGCCCCAGAGAATACAGTTTCAGATATTACATTTGAGAGCATTTTATACTGGAAAACCAGTGCATTTCATGGCTTTGCATTTCATGACCCTACATCTTTTTCGAAATGCTTATTTTCTTCTTTGATTCTTCTTTGGTTACTTCCATGAATTCTGAAGCTTTACAATTTGCCTTTCTTTGTAGCCTTTATATATACTGATAGGAACAAAAAACCTTCAAGATTTATTAATGAAACTGAATCTAATTGAATGAAACAGATTTTTCAAAGAATATATTACCACACAATCAGTTTTTAAAAATAGATTTCCAGTGAGTATAATGGAATTTCTGGTGAGCCATAATGACCAACTGATATTCTTCTAAAAGAGAGGAACCCATCTGCTGAAATTTTTCTAGAGTTTAAAATGTGATCATCAATAATGCGTATGTACACCATATACTTTCTTCCTTTCCTTTCCTTTCCTTTCCTTTCCTTTCCTTTCCTTTCCTTTCCTTTCCTTTCCTTTCCTTTCCTTTCCTTTCCTTTCCTTCCCTTTCCTTTCCTTTCCTTCCCTTTCCTTTCTTTCAAAATGAAAGAGTGTTTGGTTATATATTTTAAGAGATAGTGATAAGATGATAATGTGGATTAAATCCGCTGGAGATGAAACGGAAAACTTCTTTTTCTTCCCATTTTCTACCTTTTTAATTTTCTTTTTTTTTTTTGCGCCTTTTTCTTAATTTTAATTTTTAATGTATTTTTATGTTTTGTGTTTTATAAGTTTTATTTGTATAATATAATATTTTTTAAGAAATATTAGAAAATAAATAAAATGTCAAATGATATGTAGTAATCTAATATGTTGATTTAGATTTCTACGTTAAGCAATTGCTTGGTTTGATGTCCTAAATGGCTCTTTAGAACTGAATAATTCTATGAGTCTAAAATGAGAATCAAGATCATATTGACACTCCAGAAATAAATTAAACTACAAATTGAAGAGTAAAATACAATCCTAATATAGTCATAGAGGTATATGATAGAACTTAGAATTCTACCTCTTTGCTAGTGGAGAGAAAGGATCTTTATGAAATTACCAATGGTGGTATGCACAGCATAAAACAGCAGGGACATTTTCAACACATAGGATCCAAACACCTATGATTCCCTGAGAGATACAAGAATTTAACTATTCATCTTCTACTTTTCCTAGATTTCAAGTGGAAGAGGAATATCAAATAAGCTGAACAAGTTCTCTAACTCCTGATTTAATTGAAGTGAATTATCCAAATTTAGAAATTAATAAATGAACTGCCACTCTACTTCCAGGCCTCCAAACAGTAAGCATTCCTTTCATATCCCATCATTTTCCTGTCAAATAAAATGGTTTTCCTGGACTTTTTTCTTGTGACATTCTTTGTTCTCTAATATTATGTAATAGAAATGCCACTAATGCTACAAATCTCTTTTCGCTTGCACCCAAGAGTTGAAGTTAAGCCATGCACTCTAACGTCAGACGTTTTAGGTATTACTACCTAAGACTACCAAACTCCTTATAGCTGTATTTTTGAGTCTAGATACTCCTTTTTTTCAGCAGAAATACTCATGAAAAATTATGCAATATTCCTGAGAGGCTGATAAGAGTAAGAAAGGCAGGCTTACAGCTATATATAAAACAGTACATTTACTGCTGAAGGAAAAAAAATGACCTTCAGAATGACACAGATAAAGAAAATAGCATAAAAAATCAGTGCTGTGGAAGAATCTGGTGAGGGGAGTGTCAGATCAGTAACTCAAAAAAAGTGATGTAGTACAAAATCCAGATAGGACATATATTAACCTTGTTCAATAGGCAGTTGATGGGTCTGGTAAACAGTGCTAAGTGGAAGGGAATGATTTCACATATGTCATTAGATTCTTTCCCAGTTGATTGGAAAACCCTGAAGGGGAATAGCTTGGAATCTGGAATTGAAAAGTCAGGGTTAAAAACAACCATTTATTGTTTAAACATATTGAATTCT
This sequence comes from Protobothrops mucrosquamatus, assembly GCF_001527695.2. Classification (NCBI taxonomy): domain Eukaryota; kingdom Metazoa; phylum Chordata; class Lepidosauria; order Squamata; family Viperidae; genus Protobothrops; species Protobothrops mucrosquamatus. The sequence goes on from NW_015387098.1 coordinate 113,117, forward strand.
GACTGCCCATTCTTATTAACCAGCTTGTCAGCACATAAATGTTCTCATTAAATTGCCTAGATACTCAATTAATCTGTCTGTCGATTGCTGAGCTGCTTTAGGGAGGGTTGGGGAGTATATAGTAATTGAGAGGACAAACAAGCTTGCATTTCCTTAGCACTGACCTCCTAAATCAAAGTGGCATATACATATTTTTTTTAAAAAAAATCAAAATAAAATGGATGAATGAATGAAAACATTCCATGAACAATTAAATAAGAAAGAAAAGGCCTATTTTTGATAGTTAGGTTGTTGACAGCATTTATTTAGTTATTTAATTAACAGGTTTATATAGATGTCCACTTCACATACAATGATTCCTTCTAGCCATTTCATGTTGAAATTTGTGAAAAGATAGCTATTATTTTGGAGGCTGTGCTTACAAAAGGGTCAAAAACAGATACTCAGGTAGAGCTGTATAAGAGTACCATGAAAATATACATGTATATCAAAATAAAAGTAAATATTCAAAAATATTTTAAATGGAAATTAACTAAAGAGAAATGTTAAATTACTCCAGGAATTAAAAAAAAAATGATAGATAGATAGATAGATAGATAGATAGATAGATAGATAGATAGATAGATAGATAGATAGATAGATAGATAGATAGATATGGATATAATGATATTTATATAGCATTGATTGAAGATTATCATTCAAATGTTTGGATAACTTAGCCCTTTAATTATGCTGATATATGAGCATGATAAAGCTTTGATTTGAGATTTGTTTTAAATCTTTAAATATAAATATTTTTAAGATAAGGTAAAGAAGTCATTAAGGATTAAATTGGGTTCATATCAATGATTCAGTTTAAGAATTTAGAAATTGAGACTTCCGGTGGCAGGCGACCTCGTCGGACGCAGCTGCTGCTGCTGCTGCCTCCCGCCTGTTTCAGCGTAAAAGCCATTTTGACAGCTAGCATCAGCTGTCAAACGGCTTGATACCCTTCCCCTGGGCATAAGGGGATAGGTGAGCTGCCCGGGGTAGGAGTTGAGTTCCCGAGTCGTCCCATGTGGACGATGTAGGTGAGAACTCCTCCGGAGCCCCGTGGTTTCTCCGCGATCCAG